>NC_134359.1:298659912-298922412 GCF_048569485.1 Anomaloglossus baeobatrachus
CCTCCTCTCTCGGGGCGGGGTTTTGGCCTTCGCGCCTCTACTGCTCGAGAAGACGCTCGAGCGGGAACTTTTCGCGCCAAAGATGGCGGCTTCTGAAATTTTTCTGCCGGATACCTCCGGCGGTAACAAGGCGCACCTCTACCAGACGGCAGAGCGGTAAGATCCTGTACGTGACGCCAAGTTGTCGCGGGCGGGGAGGAGGGTGTCAGCACACCACACTCACCCCCTTCTGCTCGGGTCCGGCGGCCGCTGCTCAGTGGTGGCTCGAGCTGTAGGCCGGATCCCGGGGGTTCTCGAGCGGCACTCCTCGCCCGTGAGTGAAAGGGGTTTGTTGGGTGTGGGGATGATTATTGTCCGTGACCCCACCCACGGTTGTGGTGATTTCACCACCGCTGCTCTATACGGGGCTCCCGGGGATGGTGATGCGGAGCAGCCAGGTGTTGTGTTGCCCCTCCGTGGGTAGGGGTTGGTGATCCCGGGGCCCGGTGATGGTGAGGGAGGTGCAGGGCCCGGTGGGCGCAGGGACGCGGGGGCAGCGCGGTGCCTTGCGGCACTGTTGTACTCACTCAGCCTGAGACGTGGACACAGTTTGTACGGTAAACCAAACGGCTGGATAGACGGTCCCACGGACGGCTGCACTTGCTCTCCCGGTAGGTGACGGTGATGTCCCTCTTCCTTGCACCTTGGTGTACTTGATGGTTGCGATGGGTCCCCACCGGTAACCCGCTCCCCGGCTTCAAGCTGGACCGGGGGAGCTCTACTCTTTGCCCGCAGGCGCTGGCCCTAAGAAACTGGTGCCTTGGCGGTAGTGGTGTCTCTTCTATACTGGCTGGGCTGTTGCCTTCAATCGGGACTTGGTTGTTGGGGGATCTACGTCCCCTTCACTGACGGATTTGGCAAATTTGGCGACTCCTAGCCTTGCCGGGGTCCGAGAGGCCCCTGCCCTGGTGCTGACTGTCCTTCGGAACACTGCTCCAGACCGCCGGGCACACAGCCTACGGGGTCCTTCCAGGAACTTCCAAACGGTCCCCCTCCAGACAGTCACCGCCGTCGCTGACCTTGCTGACCTGGTCCTACACACAGCTGGACCCTTCAGGCTTTCTTTCTTTACTGTCACCTCACTTGCTTTCCTCCTTTACCACTTTTCTACTTTCACTACTTGTTTACTCCTTCACTTCGCTCCTCACTCCTGCTCCTCCCTGAGCTTTCTGCTCTTTACTCAAGCTCGTCCCTGAGCTGACTCCACTCTAGCCCTCAGCTAGGCTTCAACTCGTTGTTTACTCTCTCATGTCCCTCACTGGACTGCCTGGTTTCTCCCGCCTCCAGAACTGTGAACTCCTCGGTGGGCGGAGCCAACCGCCTGGCCCACCCCCTGGTGTGAATCATCAGTCTCTGGAGGAAGGCAACAAGGATTTTTGGTTAGCTTAGATGTGCCTACCTGGGATGTAGGGTGTGGTGGTATGTGACCTGTGTCCCCTGGCTTGCCCAGGGCGACACACAACCATGGAGCTTCAGAGGTTAATTCTCCTGCACAGACTCTCCACCCTTTTAGTTTTCAGTTCCCGCTCTTTCACTCTACAATGGCGTCTGCTGAGCTGAGGGACGAGCTGACCTGCTCCATCTGCCTGAGCCTCTATACAGATCCCGTATCCCTGAGATGTGGACACTTCTTCTGCCGCTCGTGTATTGTGAGTGCGCTGGATGCACAGGAGGCGGCTGGAGTGTATTCCTGTCCTGACTGCAGAGCAGAATATCCGGAGCGTCCGACCCTGGAGAAGAACCGAAAGCTGAGGAACATAGTGGAGCGTTTCTCATCTACTCAGCCTGAGATGGAGGAGACCAGAATCTTCTGTATGTACTGTGATTCTCCTGTCCTGGCTGTGAGATCCTGTCTGCAGTGTGAGACCTCCCTGTGTGGCAAACATCTGACAGCCCACAACAAGACATTAGATCATATATTAACAGAAACCACACAATCTTTTGAGAACAGAAAATGTTCCCTCCACCAGAAGGTTCTGGAGTATTACTGCCCGCAGGACGCGGCTTGTCTGTGTGTGTCTTGCTGTCTGGTTGGTGAACACCGAGGACACCAGGTGGAACTTCTAGATGAGGCTTCTGAGAAGAAAAAGGAGAAACTGAGGAATTATCTGGATGAACTAAACCCACAAAAAGCTGAAATTCAGACAAGAGTCCAGAATCTGCAGCATCGTAAGAGGAAGATCCAGGAGAAAGCCTCCGATAAGAGGAAGAACGTCAGTAAGATATTGTGAAGCCCCGCAAACGCTGTGTCGGTGCATTACCTTCAGGGACTCCACTCAGCTGGATCTGTCTGGTCACAGGTAGGAAACCTTCTTTGTAGTTTGTCGTGACGCCACTCTCAGATTTGCGGTCAGTGGGGGACCGCCACTGCAGGTTAAGGGATGCCTGGGGCTGATGGTGGGTGCAGCCAGTTGTAGTAGCCTCCTGAGAGTGAGGCAAGCCCCAGGGCCCTGTGTAGGTGTGTAGAACTACAAGGCGCAGAATGACTCAACACAGGCAGGATGTCTTTCAGGGTTTTTACTCACAGTTGATGGCAGGGTGAGTGACCCGGGCGTAGCTGGGATGAACCAAGTGGGAACCAGGTGTCCTTCAGGCTGACTTGTGAGGGTGACTACTAACTCGCCTTCCTTAGCCCTTGGTGGTTTGGGGTAACCCCGACTTTGAGTCCCTATGGGGGTCACCCAGGGAAGATGCTGCAGCCTCTCTCCCCTTCGTTTGCCGTTTGCTTGTCGCCTGGACCAGGCCACTCCAGCTGCTTGCCTCCTGTGACCTATGGGCCCTAACTGTGGCTACGTGGCTGCGGCTT
This sequence comes from Anomaloglossus baeobatrachus, assembly GCF_048569485.1. Lineage (NCBI taxonomy): Eukaryota > Metazoa > Chordata > Amphibia > Anura > Aromobatidae > Anomaloglossus > Anomaloglossus baeobatrachus. Next base: position 298,662,758 of record NC_134359.1, read on the forward strand.
TTGTGGTGTTGTGGCGTGGGCTTTGAGAGCCCCACACCGGCAGGTTTAGCAAAAGAAAGCTGGATCTATCTCCGCTTCGGGATCTGCCGCCCGTTTGGGCCTGGTACTCTCTAGCAGTCTCCTTACTTCCCACTCCGTTGCTCTCTCTCTAGCTGAAGATGGATTTCGGGTAGCACTCCTAGTTGACCGTTCTCCCCCGTCGGTAGCCACTGCGCGGACGCTGTCAGACTACAGCAGCCCACGGGATCTGCTCCTCACTCGAGCTCCCTGGACTCTGCACTGCCTGGCTCACATCTGGGACCTTCACTGCTGCTCCTGTCTGAGCTCCACTTCCCTGCTCCTCACTCCTCCACACTCTGCTGCAGACTGTTTACTCCTCCTTCTCTTTTCCCTTTTGTGCCTGCCTACGCCACCTAGCAACCAGATTCTCTTACCACACCCCTTGAGAGGAGATGGAGGCTTTTGGCCCCCTCCACTATTCCAGTGAAGGTGAAGGCTTTTCCCCCTCCTGGGATCCCCAGGGGTCCTCTCATGGGTACATGTGTGAGACCTGATCACTATGCGCCTGTGTACCACACCCCGGTCAGCCTTCTGGATTACCTGTGTTGTACTGTCCCCAGCATGGGTGCAGTACTCAGTGGTGCCTGACCAGGTCAGGGGCGCCACAATATTTATGGACATTAACAAGCAACTGGAAATTGCAGAAAAGAAAGCACTGAGCGAGGTCTCCAGGCAGGAGGAGAAGATTGTGTCCCAGATATCTCATCAGATCCAAAATCTGGAAATGCAGGAGAACAAGCTATCCAGGAAAATACGGCATGTGGAGGAGATGTGTCGTGTCACCGACCCAATAAGACTCTTACAAGAAAGTGACATTACAGAGTGTAGTCATGGAGGTGAGGAGGACACAGGGGGAGATGGTGGAGAGGTCAGTTCTGAGGAGGATCTGGATGAGGTTCTGATCTCACTGACCTTACTCCGATCTATGAGGGATATTGTCACCAATGTAACATCAGAGCTCGGGGTCCATGTCCCAGACATATTGCTGGATGTGGACACTGCTCAGGAATATGTGAAGATATCAGAAGATCTGAAGACAGCAACAGATTTAGAAGAAAAATAGGAGAGACCAGAATCATCAGGAAGATTTGTGACTTACTCCCAGGTGTTAAGCAGATGTGGCCTCTCCTCAGGACGACATTACTGGGAGGTGGAGTGGAACCAGATAGGATTATGTGGCATCGGATTGACCTATCCCCGTATAGAGAGGAAAGGAGATGAGTCTGGTATTGGATATACTGATTATAATGATACATCTTGGTGTTTAGATATGTATAATGGAGGATATGCAGTATGGCACAACTCACTTAGATTAATCCTCTGTGTAAAGCCAACATGTCCGACACTTGGAGTCTTCTTAGACTATGAGGCCGGGCGTCTGTCCTTCTATGAGCTGTGTGACCCCATCAGACACTTACACACCTTCACCGCCTCCTTCACTGAACCCCTACATGTTCTCCTCTATGTGGAGAATGGAGCCTCTGTGACAATAAGAAGCTGAGGACCCTCTAATAATACAATATATATGATGGGAGTCATAGTGGGGGGGTGTCCTCTTGAATTTTTTTGTCTATCTCGGAGATGACGAGCAGAATCAATGATTGAGCTGGATGGAAATATTAATGGGAGAATTGTCCTAAATGTAATAATAATAGTTAATAAATAACCTTTGTATGATATCCTCTGTACACAATGATCTTTTTGGCTCGTAAGCAGATCTGAGTGATCAGTGGGTGTTATCTGTATCATTGGTGACACCCTGGTGTAACAGTCATGATCGAAGCTAACACCGATTGTGGCCGTTTTATCCCCTCTGATACCGCTCTCAATAGCGACAGTAGCATCTATTTATTGGGGGCGGTCGCCCTTTTTGTCCCTATCAGCACCCTGCGATTGTGGTCACACTGGTGCCAATAACTGAGTAATACCGGAGGGTCACCCAGCTGCAGAGCGTCGCTGTAATTGTACTCAAAGAATAAAGTCGCCATATCATGGTATAGGGTGCATAAAAACTAAATTGTCCCGAAAATTGTGACAAAAAGCAATTAACCCCTTCATGACCAAGCACGTATATATACACGTGCTTGGCTGTGACTGTCCCTTTAATGCAGGCTTGAGCCGTGATCCAGCATTGTTCCCCGCACATGTCTGCTGATCTGAGCAGCAGACATGTGCCGCTCACAGGCACGGGTGGATTTCTAATCCATCTGCTTCTGTTAACTAGTTAGATTGCGCTGTTCCCCGCCACTATCGGTGGCCTCGTGACTTGATCACGTGGCGCCAGTGGATTGCTATGACAGCGTATTGTTAGATGATGACCACTGTCACTGTCATGACGTGTTTCCTGTGAACGCCGGCAGAAGCGATTCTGTGGTACAGAGTGGTACTGAAGCATCGCTCTGATCAGCAGAAGCGATCAGACTGTGCAGCCATAAAGTCCCCTAAGGAGACTAGTAAAATGAATAAAAATTGTAAAAAGCTTTTTAAAAAAATATGAAAAAGCCCTTAAAGTTCAAATCACCCCCTTGTGCCCCATTGAAAATAAAACAATAATAAAAATAAACAAACACACTGCCACATTCAGAAATGCTTTACAATTCCTCAGCGAATTCTCTCCTTACAGGGGGGAGACTGGAAGATTTCAGGATAAAGCGTCATTTTAGTTGTGAGCTCCCCGCAGCGACTGAAGTGAGTTGCGCGATCAGAGATGACGTCACTCAGGTTACCCGCGGCCACACATCTCAGGTGGAGGACTTCAGCTGTGGCCGCGGATATCCTCAGTGACGGCACCGCTGATCCCGCAGATCACTTCAGTCACTCAGGGGATTTGCGGTCACCAGTGAGACTTTCACCGGTGACTGAATATCAGGCCATGACACACAGACAGAGCCGCGGGATGACAATGAAGTCTGGTGAAGTTCATCCGAGTTCATTCTGATGGTGCGGCTCTGTCTGTGTCTGCTGTCAGCGGCCATTCAGCTCTGCTACATGGCTCTGTCTGTGTCTGCTGTCAGCGGCCATTCAGCTCTGCTACATGGCTCTGTCTGTGTCTGCTGTCAGCGGCCATTCAGCTCTGCTACATGGCTCTGTCTGTGTCTGCTGTCAGCGGCCATTCAGCTCTGCTACATTGCTCTGTCTGTGTTTGCTGTCAGCGGCCATTCAGCTCTGCTACATGGCTCTGTCTGTGTCTGCTGTCAGCGGTCATTCAGCTCTGCTACATGGCTCTGTCTGTGTTTGCTGTCAGCGGCCATTCAGCTCTGCTACATGGCTCTGTCTGTGTCTGCTGTCAGCGGCCATTCAGCTCTGCTACATGGCTCTGTCTGTGTCTGCTGTCAGCGGTCATTCAGCTCTGCTACATGGCTCTGTCTGTGTTTGCTGTCAGCGGCCATTCAGCTCTGCTACATGGCTCTGTCTGTGTCTGCTGTCAGCGGTCATTCAGCTCTGCTACATGGCTCTGTCTGTGTCTGCTGTCAGCGGTCATTCAGCTCTGCTACATGGCTCTGTCTGTGTTTGCTGTCAGCGGCCATTCAGCTCTGCTACATTGCTCTGTCTGTGTCTGCTGTCAGCGGCCATTCAGCTCTGCTACATGGCTCTGTCTGTGTCTGCTGTCAGCGGCCATTCAGCTCTGCTACATGGCTCTGTCTGTGTCTGCTGTCAGCGGTTATTCAGCTCTGCTACATGGCTCTGTCTGTGGCTGCTGTCAGCGGTTATTCAGCTCTGCTACATGGCTCTGTCTGTGTCTGCTGTCAGCGGTTATTCAGCTCTGCTACATGGCTCTGTCTGTATCTGCTGTCAGCGGTTATTCAGCTCTGCTACATCGCTCTGTCTGTGTCTGCTGTCAGCGGCCATTCAGCTCTGCTGCATGGCTCTGTCTGTGTCTGCTGTCAGCGGCCATTCAGCTCTGCTACATGGCTCTCTCTGTGTCTGCTGTCAGCGGCCATTCAGCTCTGCTACATGGCTCTGTCTGTGTCTGCTGTCAGGGGCTATTCAGCTCTGCTACATGGCTCTGTCTGTGTCTGCTGTCAGCAGCCATTCAGCTCTGCTACATGGCTCTGTCTGTGTCTGCTGTCAGCGGCCATTCAGCTCTGCTACATGGCTCTGTCTGTGTCTGCAGTCAGCGGCTATTCAGCTCTGCTACATGGCTCTGTCTGTGTGTGCTGTCAGCGGCCATTCAGCTCTGCTACATGGCTCTGTCTGTGTCTGCTGTCAGCGGCCATTCAGCTCTGCTACATGGCTCTGTCTGTGTTTGCTGTCAGCGGCCATTCAGCTCTGCTACATGGCTCTGTCTGTGTCTGCTGTCAGCGGTTATTCAGCTCTGCTACATCGCTCTGTCTGTGTCTGCTGTCAGCGGCCATTCAGCTCTGCTACATGGCTCTGTCTGTGTCTGCTGTCAGCGGCCATTCAGCTCTGCTACATGGCTCTGTCTGTGTCTGCTGTCAGCGGTTATTCAGCTCTGCTACATGGCTCTGTCTGTGTCTGCTGTCAGGGGCTATTCAGCTCTGCTACATGGCTCTGTCTGTGTCTGCTGTCAGCGGTCATTCAGCTCTGCTACATGGCTCTGTCTGTGTGTGCTGTCAGCGGCCATTCAGCTCTGCTATATGGCTCTGTCTGTGTCTGCTGTCAGCGGCCATTCAGCTCTGCTACATGGCTCTGTCTGTGTCTGCTGTCAGCGGCCATTCAGCTCTGCTACATGGCTCTGTCTGTGTCTGCTGTAAGCGGCCATTCAGCTCTGCTACATGGCTCTGTCTGTGTCTGCTGTCAGCGGCCATTCAGCTCTGCTACATGGCTCTGTCTGTGTCTGCTGTCAGCGGCCATTCAGCTCTGCTACATGGCTCTGTCTGTGTCTGCTGTCAGCGGCCATTCAGCTCTGCTACATGGCTCTGTCTGTGTTTGCTGTCAGCGGCCATTCAGCTCTGCTACATGGCTCTGTCTGTGTCTGCTGTCAGCGGCCATTCAGCTCTGCTACATCGCTCTGTCTGTGTCTGCTGTCAGCGGCCATTCAGCTCTGCTACATGGCTCTGTCTGTCTGCTGTCAGCGGCCATTCAGCTCTGCTACATCGCTCTGTCTGTGTCTGCTGTCAGTGGCCATTCAGCTCTGCTACATGGCTATGTCTGTGTCTGCTGTCAGTGGCCATTCAGCTCTTCTACATGGCTATGTCTGTGTCTGCTGTCAGTGGCCATTCAGCTCTGCTACATGGCTCTGTCTGTGTCTGCTGTCAGCGGTTATTCAGCTCTGCTACATGGCTCTGTCTGTGTCTGCTGTCAGCGGCCATTCAGCTCTGCTACATGGCTCTGTCTGTGTCTGCTGTCAGCGGTTATTCAGCTCTGCTACATGGCTCTGTCTTTGTCTGCTGTCAGCGGTTATTCAGCTCTGCTACATGGCTCTGTCTGTGTCTGCTGTCAGCGGCCATTCAGCTCTGCTACATGGCTCTGTCTGTCTCTGCTGTCAGCGGCCATTCAGCTCTGCTACATGGCTCTGTCTGTGTCTGCTGTCACCGGCCATTCAGCTCTGCTACATGGCTCTGTCTGTGTCTGCTGTCACCGGCCATTCAGCTCTGCTACATGGCTCAGTCTGTGTCTGCTGTCAGCGGTCATTCAGCTCTGCTACATGGCTCTGTCTGTGTCTGCTGTCAGCGGCCATTCAGCTCTGCTACATGGCTCTGTCTGTGTCTGCTGTCAGCGGTTATTCAGCTCTGCTACATGGCTCTGTCTGTGTCTGCTGTCAGCGGTTATTCAGCTCTGCTACATCGCTCTGTCTGTGTCTGCTGTCAGCGGCCATTCAGCTCTGCTACATGGCTCTGTCTGTGTCTGCTGTCAGCGGCCGTTCAGCTCTGCTACATGGCTCTGTCTGTGTCTGCTGTCAGCGGTTATTCAGCTCTGCTACATGGCTCTGTCTGTGTCTGCTGTCAGGGGCCATTCAGCTCTGCTACATGGCTCTGTCTGTGTCTGCAGTCAGCGGCTATTCAACTCTGCTGCATGGCTCTGTCTGTGTCTGCTGTCAGCAGCCATTCAGCTCTGCTACATGGCTCTGTCTGTGTCTGCTGTCAGCGGCCAGTCAGCTCTGCTACATGGCTCTGTCTGTGTCTGCAGTCAGCGGCTATTCAGCTCTGCTACATGGCTCTGTCTGTGTTTGCTGTCAGCAGCCATTCAGCTCTGCTACATGACTCTGTCTGTGTCTGCTGTCAGCGGCCATTCAGCTCTGCTACATGGCTCTGTCTGTGTGTGCTGTCAGCGGCCATTCAGCTCTGCTACATGGCTTTGTCTGTCTGCTGTCAGCGGCCATTCAGCTCTGCTACATCGCTCTGTCTGTGTCTGCTGTCAGCGGTCATTCAGCTCTGCTACATGGCTCTGTCTGTGTCTGCTGTCAGCGGCCATTCAGCTCTGCTACATGGCTCTGTCTGTGTTTGCTGTCAGCGGTCATTCAGCTCTGCTACATGGCTCTGTCTGTGTCTGCTGTCAGCGGTTATTCAGCTCTGCTACATCGCTCTGTCTGTGTCTGCTGTCAGCGGCCATTCAGCTCTGCTACATGGCTCTGTCTGTGTCTGCTGTCAGCGGCCATTCAGCTCTGCTACATGGCTCTGTCTGTGTCTGCTGTCAGCGGCCATTCAGCTCTGCTACATGGCTCTGTCTGTGTCTGCTGTCAGCGGCTATTCAGCTCTGCTACATGGCTCAGTCTGTGTCTGCTGTCAGCGGCCATTCAGCTCTGCTACATGGCTCTGTGTTTGCTGTCAGCGGTCATTCAGCTCTGCTACATGGCTCTGTCTGTGTCTGCTGTCAGCGGTTATTCAGCTCTGCTACATCGCTCTGTCTGTGTCTGCTGTCAACGGCCATTCAGCTCTGCTACATGGCTCTGTCTGTGTCTGCTGTCAGCGGCCATTCAGCTCTGCTACATGGCTCTGTCTGTGTCTGCTGTCAGCGGTTATTCAGCTCTGCTACATGGCTCTGTCTGTGTCTGCTGTCAGGGGCTATTCAGCTCTGCTACATGGCTCTGTCTGTGTCTGCTGTCAGCGGTTATTCAGCTCTGCTACATGGCTCTGTCTGTGTCTGCTGTCAGGGGCTATTCAGCTCTGCTACATGGCTCTGTCTGTGTCTGCTGTCAGCGGCCATTCAGCTCTGCTACATGGCTCTGTCTGTGTCTGCTGTCAGCGGTCATTCAGCTCTGCTACATGGCTCTGTCTGTGTCTGCTGTCAGCGGTTATTCAGCTCTGCTACATCGCTCTGTCTGTGTCTGCTGTCAGCGGCCATTCAGCTCTGCTACATGGCTCTGTCTGTGTCTGCTGTCAGCGGCCATTCAGCTCTGCTACATGGCTCTGTCTGTGTCTGCTGTCAGCGGCCATTCAGCTCTGCTACATGGCTCTGTCTGTGTCTGCTGTCAGCGGTCATTCAGCTCTGCTACATGGCTATGTCTGTGTCTGCTGTCAGTGGCCATTCAGCTCTTCTACATGGCTCTGTCTGTGTCTGCTGTCAGCGGCCATTCAGCTCTGCTACATGGCTCTGTCTGTGTCTGCTGTCAGCGGTTATTCAGCTCTGCTACATGGCTCTGTCTTTGTCTGCTGTCAGCGGTTATTCAGCTCTGCTACATGGCTCTGTCTGTGTCTGCTGTCAGCGGCCATTCAGCTCTGCTACATGGCTCTGTCTGTGTCTGCTGTCAGCGGCCATTCACCTCTGCTACATGGCTCTGTCTGTGTCTGCTGTCAGCGGCCATTCAGCTCTGCTACATGGCTCTGTCTGTGTCTGCTGTCAGCGGCCATTCAGCTCTGCTACATGGCTCTGTCTGTGTCTGCTGTCAGCTACTATTCAGCTCTGCTACATGGCTCTGTCTGTGTCTGCTGTCAGCGGCCATTCAGCTCTGCTACATGGCTCTGTCTGTGTCTGCAGTCAGCGGCTATTCAGCTCTGCTACATGGCTCTGTCTGTGTTTGCTGTCAGCAGCCATTCAGCTCTGCTACATGGCTCTGTCTGTGTCTGCTGTCAGCGGCCACTCAGCTCTGCTACATGGCTCTGTCTGTGTGTGCTGTCAGCGGCCATTCAGCTCTGCTACATGGCTCTGTCTGTCTGCTGTCAGCGGCCATTCAGCTCTGCTACATCGCTCTGTCTGTGTCTGCTGTCAGCGGTCATTCAGCTCTGCTACATGGCTCTGTCTGTGTCTGCTGTCAGCGGCCATTCAGCTCTGCTACATGGCTCTGTCTATGTTTGCTGTCAGCGGTCATTCAGCTCTGCTACATGGCTCTGTCTGTGTCTGCTGTCAACGGTTATTCAGCTCTGCTACATCGCTCTGTCTGTGTCTGCTGTCAGCGGCCATTCAGCTCTGCTACATGGCTCTGTCTGTGTCTGCTGTCAGCGGCCATTCAGCTCTACTACATGGCTCTGTCTGTGTTTGCTGTCAGCGGTCATTCAGCTCTGCTACATGGCTCTGTCTGTGTCTGCTGTCAGCGGTTATTCAGCTCTGCTACATCGCTCTGTCTGTGTCTGCTGTCAGCGGCCATTCAGCTCTGCTACATGGCTCTGTCTGTGTCTGCTGTCAGCGGCCATTCAGCTCTGCTACATGGCTCTGTCTGTGTCTGCTGTCAGCGGTTATTCAGCTCTGCTACATGGCTCTGTCTGTGTCTGCTGTCAGGGGCTATTCAGCTCTGCTACATGGCTCTGTCTGTGTCTGCTGTCAGCGGCCATTCAGCTCTGCTACATGGCTCTGTCTGTGTCTGCTGTCAGCGGTCATTCAGCTCTGCTACATGGCTCTGTCTGTGTGTGCTGTCAGCGGCCATTCAGCTCTGCTATATGGCTCTGTCTGTGTCTGCTGTCAGCGGCCATTCAGCTCTGCTACATGGCTCTGTCTGTGTCTGCTGTCAGCGGTCATTCAGCTCTGCTACATGGCTCTGTCTGTGTCTGCTGTCAGCGGCCATTCAGCTCTGCTACATGGCTCTGTCTGTGTCTGCTGTCAGCGGCCATTCAGCTCTGCTACATGGCTCTGTCTGTGTCTTCTGTCAGCGGCCATTCAGCTCTGCTACATGGCTCTGTCTGTGTCTGCTGTCAGCGGCCATTCAGCTCTGCTACATGGCTCTGTCTGTGTCTGCTGTCAGCGGTTATTCAGCTCTGCTACATGGCTCTGTCTGTGTCTGCTGTCAGCGGCCATTCAGCTCTGCTACATGGCTCTGTCTGTGTCTGCTGTCAGCGGTTATTCAGCTCTGCTACATGGCTCTGTCTGTGTCTGCTGTCAGGGGCTATTCAGCTCTGCTACATGGCTCTGTCTGTGTCTGCTGTCAGCGGCCATTCAGCTCTGCTACATGGCTCTGTCTGTGTTTGCTGTCAGCAGCCATTCAGCTCTGCTACATGGCTCTGTCTGTGTCTGCTGTCAGCGGCCATTCAGCTCTGCTACATGGCTCTGTCTGTGTGTGCTGTCAGCGGCCATTCAGCTCTGCTACATGGCTCTGTCTGTCTGCTGTCAGCGGCCATTCAGCTCTGCTACATCGCTCTGTCTGTGTCTGCTGTCAGCGGCCATTCAGCTCTGCTACATGGCTCTGTCTGTGTCTGCTGTCAGCGGCCGTTCAGCTCTGCTACATCGCTCTGTCTGTGTCTGCTGTCAGCGGTTATTCAGCTCTGCTACATGGCTCTGTCTGTGTCTGCTGTCAGGGGCTATTCAACTCTGCTGCATGGCTCTGTCTGTGTCTGCTGTCAGCAGCCATTTAGCTCTGCTACATGGCTCTGTCTGTGTCTGCTGTCAGCGGCCATTCAGCTCTGCTACATGGCTCTGTCTGTGTCTGCAGTCAGCGGCTATTCAGCTCTGCTACATGGCTCTGTCTGTGTGTGCTGTCAGCGGCCATTCAGCTCTGCTACATGGCTCTGTCTGTGTCTGCTGTCAGCGGCCATTCAGCTCTGCTACATGGCTCTGTCTGTGTCTGCTGTCAGCGGCCATTCAGCTCTGCTACATGGCTCTGTCTGTGTCTGCTGTCAGCGGCCATTCAGCTCTGCTACATGGCTCTGTCTGTGTCTGCTGTCAGCGGCCATTCAGCTCTGCTACATGGCTCTGTCTGTGTGTGCTGTCAGCGGCCATTCAGCTCTGCTACATGGCTCTGTCTGTCTGCTGTCAGCGGCCATTCAGCTCTGCTACATGGCTCTGTCTGTGTCTGCTGTCAGCGGCTATTCAGCTCTGCTATATGGCTCTGTCTGTGTCTGCTGTCAGCGGCCATTCAGCTCTGCTACATGGCTCTGTCTGTGTCTGCTGTCAGCGGCTATTCAGCTCTGCTACATGGCTCTGTCTGTGTCTGCTGTCAGCGGTCATTCAGCTCTGCTACATGGCTCTGTCTGTGTCTGCTGTCAGCGGTCATTCAGCTCTGCTACATGGCTCTGTCTGTGTCTGCTGTCAGCGGTCATTCAGCTCTGCTACATGGCTCTGTCTGTGTCTGCTGTCAGCGGCCATTCAGCTCTGCTACATGGCTCTGTCTGTGTCTGCTGTCAGCGGCTATTCAGCTCTGCTACATGGCTCTGTCTGTGTCTGCTGTCAGCGGTCATTCAGCTCTGCTACATGGCTCTGTCTGTGTCTGCTGTCAGGGGCTATTCAGCTCTGCTACATGGCTCTGTCTGTGTCTGCTGTCAGCGGTTATTCAGCTCTGCTACATGGCTCTGTCTGTGTCTGCTGTCAGGGGCTATTCAGCTCTGCTACATGGCTCTGTCTGTGTCTGCTGTCAGCGGCCATTCAGCTCTGCTACATGGCTCTGTCTGTGTCTGCTGTCAGCGGTCATTCAGCTCTGCTACATGGCTATGTCTGTGTCTGCTGTCAGTGGCCATTCAGCTCTTCTACATGGCTCTGTCTGTGTCTGCTGTCAGCGGCCATTCAGCTCTGCTACATGGCTCTGTCTGTGTCTGCTGTCAGCGGTTATTCAGCTCTGCTACATGGCTCTGTCTTTGTCTGCTGTCAGCGGTTATTCAGCTCTGCTACATGGCTCTGTCTGTGTCTGCTGTCAGCGGCCATTCAGCTCTGCTACATGGCTCTGTCTGTGTCTGCTGTCAGCGGCCATTCACCTCTGCTACATGGCTCTGTCTGTGTCTGCTGTCAGCGGCCATTCAGCTCTGCTACATGGCTCTGTCTGTGTCTGCTGTCAGCGGCCATTCAGCTCTGCTACATGGCTCTGTCTGTGTCTGCTGTCAGCTACTATTCAGCTCTGCTACATGGCTCTGTCTGTGTCTGCTGTCAGCGGCCATTCAGCTCTGCTACATGGCTCTGTCTGTGTCTGCAGTCAGCGGCTATTCAGCTCTGCTACATGGCTCTGTCTGTGTTTGCTGTCAGCAGCCATTCAGCTCTGCTACATGGCTCTGTCTGTGTCTGCTGTCAGCGGCCACTCAGCTCTGCTACATGGCTCTGTCTGTGTGTGCTGTCAGCGGCCATTCAGCTCTGCTACATGGCTCTGTCTGTCTGCTGTCAGCGGCCATTCAGCTCTGCTACATCGCTCTGTCTGTGTCTGCTGTCAGCGGTCATTCAGCTCTGCTACATGGCTCTGTCTGTGTCTGCTGTCAGCGGCCATTCAGCTCTGCTACATGGCTCTGTCTATGTTTGCTGTCAGCGGTCATTCAGCTCTGCTACATGGCTCTGTCTGTGTCTGCTGTCAACGGTTATTCAGCTCTGCTACATCGCTCTGTCTGTGTCTGCTGTCAGCGGCCATTCAGCTCTGCTACATGGCTCTGTCTGTGTCTGCTGTCAGCGGCCATTCAGCTCTACTACATGGCTCTGTCTGTGTTTGCTGTCAGCGGTCATTCAGCTCTGCTACATGGCTCTGTCTGTGTCTGCTGTCAGCGGTTATTCAGCTCTGCTACATCGCTCTGTCTGTGTCTGCTGTCAGCGGCCATTCAGCTCTGCTACATGGCTCTGTCTGTGTCTGCTGTCAGCGGCCATTCAGCTCTGCTACATGGCTCTGTCTGTGTCTGCTGTCAGCGGTTATTCAGCTCTGCTACATGGCTCTGTCTGTGTCTGCTGTCAGGGGCTATTCAGCTCTGCTACATGGCTCTGTCTGTGTCTGCTGTCAGCGGCCATTCAGCTCTGCTACATGGCTCTGTCTGTGTCTGCTGTCAGCGGTCATTCAGCTCTGCTACATGGCTCTGTCTGTGTGTGCTGTCAGCGGCCATTCAGCTCTGCTATATGGCTCTGTCTGTGTCTGCTGTCAGCGGCCATTCAGCTCTGCTACATGGCTCTGTCTGTGTCTGCTGTCAGCGGTCATTCAGCTCTGCTACATGGCTCTGTCTGTGTCTGCTGTCAGCGGCCATTCAGCTCTGCTACATGGCTCTGTCTGTGTCTGCTGTCAGCGGCCATTCAGCTCTGCTACATGGCTCTGTCTGTGTCTTCTGTCAGCGGCCATTCAGCTCTGCTACATGGCTCTGTCTGTGTCTGCTGTCAGCGGCCATTCAGCTCTGCTACATGGCTCTGTCTGTGTCTGCTGTCAGCGGTTATTCAGCTCTGCTACATGGCTCTGTCTGTGTCTGCTGTCAGCGGCCATTCAGCTCTGCTACATGGCTCTGTCTGTGTCTGCTGTCAGCGGTTATTCAGCTCTGCTACATGGCTCTGTCTGTGTCTGCTGTCAGGGGCTATTCAGCTCTGCTACATGGCTCTGTCTGTGTCTGCTGTCAGCGGCCATTCAGCTCTGCTACATGGCTCTGTCTGTGTTTGCTGTCAGCAGCCATTCAGCTCTGCTACATGGCTCTGTCTGTGTCTGCTGTCAGCGGCCATTCAGCTCTGCTACATGGCTCTGTCTGTGTGTGCTGTCAGCGGCCATTCAGCTCTGCTACATGGCTCTGTCTGTCTGCTGTCAGCGGCCATTCAGCTCTGCTACATCGCTCTGTCTGTGTCTGCTGTCAGCGGCCATTCAGCTCTGCTACATGGCTCTGTCTGTGTCTGCTGTCAGCGGCCGTTCAGCTCTGCTACATCGCTCTGTCTGTGTCTGCTGTCAGCGGTTATTCAGCTCTGCTACATGGCTCTGTCTGTGTCTGCTGTCAGGGGCTATTCAACTCTGCTGCATGGCTCTGTCTGTGTCTGCTGTCAGCAGCCATTTAGCTCTGCTACATGGCTCTGTCTGTGTCTGCTGTCAGCGGCCATTCAGCTCTGCTACATGGCTCTGTCTGTGTCTGCAGTCAGCGGCTATTCAGCTCTGCTACATGGCTCTGTCTGTGTGTGCTGTCAGCGGCCATTCAGCTCTGCTACATGGCTCTGTCTGTGTCTGCTGTCAGCGGCCATTCAGCTCTGCTACATGGCTCTGTCTGTGTCTGCTGTCAGCGGCCATTCAGCTCTGCTACATGGCTCTGTCTGTGTCTGCTGTCAGCGGCCATTCAGCTCTGCTACATGGCTCTGTCTGTGTCTGCTGTCAGCGGCCATTCAGCTCTGCTACATGGCTCTGTCTGTGTGTGCTGTCAGCGGCCATTCAGCTCTGCTACATGGCTCTGTCTGTCTGCTGTCAGCGGCCATTCAGCTCTGCTACATGGCTCTGTCTGTGTCTGCTGTCAGCGGCTATTCAGCTCTGCTATATGGCTCTGTCTGTGTCTGCTGTCAGCGGCCATTCAGCTCTGCTACATGGCTCTGTCTGTGTCTGCTGTCAGCGGCTATTCAGCTCTGCTACATGGCTCTGTCTGTGTCTGCTGTCAGCGGTCATTCAGCTCTGCTACATGGCTCTGTCTGTGTCTGCTGTCAGCGGTCATTCAGCTCTGCTACATGGCTCTGTCTGTGTCTGCTGTCAGCGGTCATTCAGCTCTGCTACATGGCTCTGTCTGTGTCTGCTGTCAGCGGCCATTCAGCTCTGCTACATGGCTCTGTCTGTGTCTGCTGTCAGCGGCTATTCAGCTCTGCTACATGGCTCTGTCTGTGTCTGCTGTCAGCGGTCATTCAGCTCTGCTACATGGCTCTGTCTGTGTCTGCTGTCAGCGGCCATTCAGCTCTGCTACATGGCTCTGTCTGTGTCTGCTGTCAGCGGTCATTCAGCTCTGCTACATAGCTCTATCTGTGGCTGCTGTCAGCGGTCATTCAGCTCTGCTACATGGCTCTGTCTGTGTCTGCTGTCAGCGGCCATTCAGCTCTGCTACATGGCTCTGTCTGTGTGTGCTGTCAGCGGCCATTCAGCTCTGCTACATGGCTCTGTCTGTCTGCTGTCAGCGGCCATTCAGCTCTGCTACATCGCTCTGTCTGTGTCTGCTGTCAGGGGCCATTCAGCTCTGCTACATGGCTCTGTCTGTGTCTGCTGTCAGCGGCCATTCAGCTCTGCTACATGGCTCTGTCTGTGTCTGCTGTCAGCGGTCATTCAGCTCTGCTACATGGCTCTGTCTGTGTCTGCTGTCAGCGGCCATTCAGCTCTGCTACATGGCTCGGTCTGTGTTTGCTGTCAGCGGTCATTCAGCTCTGCTACATGGCTCTGTCTGTGTCTGCTGTCAGCGGCCATTCAGCTCTGCTACATGGCTCTGTCTGTGTCTGCTGTCAGGGGCTATTCAGCTCTGCTACATGGCTCTGTCTGTGTCTGCTGTCAGCGGCCATTCAGCTCTGCTACATGGCTCTGTCTGTGTCTGCTGTCAGCGGCCATTCAGCTCTGCTACATGGCTCTGTCTGTGTCTGCTGTCAGCGGTCATTCAGCTCTGCTACATGGCTCTGTCTGTGTCTGCTGTCAGCGGTTATTCAGCTCTGCTACATCGCTCTGTCTGTGTCTGCTGTCAGCGGTCATTCAGCTCTGCTACATGGCTCTGTCTGTCTGCTGTCAGCGGCCATTCAGCTCTGCTACATCGCTCTGTCTGTGTCTGCTGTCAGGGGCCATTCAGCTCTGCTACATGGCTCTGTCTGTGTGTGCTGTCAGCGGCCATTCAGCTCTGCTACATGGCTCTGTCTGTGTCTGCTGTCAGCGGTCATTCAGCTCTGCTACATGGCTCTGTCTGTCTGCTGTCAGCGGCCATTCAGCTCTGCTACATGGCTCTGTCTGTGTCTGCTGTCAGGGGCCATTCAGCTCTGCTACATGGCTCTGTCTGTGTCTGCTGTCAGCGGCCATGTAGCAGAGCTGAATGGCAGATGACATACCTGCTGAGAATAAAAACGGATCACACACGGATTGCACACGGACTGCAATCTAGAGAAAAATGACAGGATCATATTGCAGTTGCATTGCACGGATCAACACTCGGACAGAGCTCATCCTACTTTCTAGCTTGAGAAACGGTCCGATTTTCCAATCACAAGTGTGACTCTGGCCTTAAGGCCCCGTCACACTAAGCAACATCGCTAGCAACATCGCTGCTAACGAACAACTTTTGTGACGTAGCAGCGATGTTGCTAGCGATGTTGCTGTGTGTGACATCCAGCAACAACCCGGCCCCTGCTGTGAGGTCGTTGGTTGTTGCTGAATGTCCTGGGCCATTTTTTAGTTGTTGCTGTCCCGCTGTGAAGCACAGATCGCTGTGTGTGACAGCGAGACAGCAACAACTAATGTGCAAGCAGCAGGAGCCGGCTTCTGCGGAGGCTGGTAACCACAGTAAACATCGGGTAACCAAGAAGCCCTGTCCTTGGTTACCCGATATTTACCTTCGACACCAGCCTCCGCCGCTCTCACTGTCAGTGCCGGCTCCTGCTCTGTGCACATGTAGCTGCAGCACACATCGGGAAATTAACCCCATGTGTGCTGTAACTAGGAGAGCAGGGAGCCAGCGCTCAGTGTGCGCTGCTCCCTGCTCTCTGCACGTGTAGCTCCATGCGGTGGTAACCAAGGTAAATATCGGGTTGGTTACCCGATATTTACCTTAGTTACCAAGCGCAGCATCTTCCACGCGGCGCTGGGGGCTGGTCACTGGTTGCTGGTGAGCTCACCAGCAACTCGTGTAGCCACGCTCCAGCGATCCCTGCCAGGTCAGGTTGCTGGTGGGATCGCTGGAGCGTCGCAGTGTGACATCTCACCAGCAACCTCCTAGCAAATTACCAGCGATCCCTATCGTTGTTGGGATCGCTGGTAAGTTGCTTAGTGTGACTGGACCTTTAGGGTACCTTCACACTTAGCGATGCAGCAGCGATCCGACCAGCGATCTGACCTGGTCAGGATCGCTGCTGCATCGCTACATGGTCGCTGGTGAGCTGTCAAACAGGCAGATCTCACCAGCGACCAGTGAACAGCCCCCAGCCAGCAGCGACGTGCAAGCGACGCTGCGCTTGCACGGAGCCGCCGTCTGGAAGCTGCGGAGACTGGTAACTAAGGTAAACATCGGGTATGGTTACCCGATGTTTACATTAGTTACCAGTGTGAGCAGGGAGCAGGGAGCCGCGCACACTAAGCGCTGGCTCCTTGCTCTCCTAGCTACAGTACACATCGGGTTAATTAACCCGATGTGTAATGCAGCTACATGTGCAGAGAGCAGGGAGCCGCGCACACTGCTTAGCGCTGGCTCCTTGCTCTCCTAGCTGCTGTACACATCGGGTTAATTAACCCGATGTGTACAGCAGCTACATGTGCAGAGAGCCGGAGCCGGCAGCACAGGCAGCGTGAGAGCTGCGGAGGCTGGTAACTAAGGTAAATATCGGGTAACCACCTTGGTTACCCGATGTTTATCTTGGATACAGCTTACCTCGGCTGTCAGACGCCGGCTCCTGCTCCCTGCTCGCTTCATTTGTCGCTCTCTTGCTGTCACACACAGCGATCTGTGTGTCACAGCAGGAGAGCGGCTTTGAAGAAAACGAACCAGGGCTGTGTGTAACGAGCAGCGATCTCGCAGCAGGGGCCAGATCGCTGCTCAGTGTCACACACAGCGAGATCGCTAATGAGGTCACTGCTGCGTCACAAAAAGCGTGACTCAGCAGCGATCTCGGCAGCGAGCTCGCTGTGTGTGAAGCACCCCTTACTCTTTCTCTCTTGTCTTTCTCAGCCAGACTGAATAATCTCCCAGGTAAACAGAGAGTTTGGTGGATCCCCGGCCCCCTCCCCCCAGACGTAAGGTCAAAAGCCCCACAGGGGGTGATTAACCTAACTTAACAGGACAATGTACACAGAATGGACAGAGCACCACGCGTAAAATACGAACCTACACAAAATTATACACAAACCCCCCCATATTCCACCATCACAACATCCGCATCAAAAAACCATAAAAAATGGGAAAAGTCATAAAAAAAAGCAGCAGAAATGTAATAATCAGAGAAGATTGTTATTGTGTAGTTTGGTGCGGATCCTGCAGAAAGCGTGGCGGTAAAAGGAACAGATAAAATGAAACATTTATGCTATATGTGATCACAGTTGTAAAGAAATGTTTGGCAAAATGGCGGTTACAAAAAAACTACATCTTGTCTCACAGGAAAGCGTACCTCATATAGTTACGTAAAAATAAAAAAGTTCCTGCTTCTACAGCTTTGAATGAAGGAACAAAACATAAAACCATGAGCTGAGGCCACAGGCAATGATCTCAGCCATCCTCATGATGTCATGGTCATGGCCCTTCACGTCCGTGGCCGCTCACTCACTGCTGTGTGAGCCCCTGCAGTGACCTGGGATTACCACATGAGGTCATCTCAGGTCACTGCAGTGCTTTTCCCAGCAGTGTGTGAGACTGCAGGACTGCTCTCCCTGCCAATGGGGATCATTCTGTTCTTCATTGAGTGGGACAGTGAGTATAGATCGTCGTGGGACCCCCTTATTGGTTTACGCCGGACCTGGATTAGGGATTTACCAGGGAAATAAATTGGTGAATGAGGGTGTCTCTTGTCTTTATTTTTTTAGTAATTTTCTCTTTTTATGTCTTTCAGGTTCGCTTTTCGGGAACATCGTGGGACATCGCTATGGATTACGGCGGACATTTTTTCTGTAAAAATTTTAAACAAATTGGTGAACGAGGGCGTAGGTGGGGACTGTTTATTCAAATAAAATTTATTTTTAATTTTTCAACTACTGAATTAGTATTATTATTATTTATTACTATAGCGCCATTTATTCCATGGCGCTTTACAAGTGATAGAGGGAATACGTACAACAATCATTAACAGTACAAAACAGACTGGTATAGGAGGAGAGAGGACCCTGCCCGCGAGGGCTCACAGCCTACAGGGAATGGGTGATGGTACGATAGGTGAGGACAGAGCTGGTTGCGCAGTGGTCTTCTGGACTGAGGGCTATTGTAGGTTGTAGGCTTGTTGGAAGAGGTGGGTCTTGAGGTTCCTCTTGAAGCTTTCCACGGTAGGGGAGAGTCTGATATGCTGAGGTAGAGCATTCCAGAGTATGGGGGATGTACGGGAGAAATCTTGTACGCGATTGTGGGAAGAGGAGATAAGAGAGGAGCAGAGAAGGAGATCTTGTGAGGATCTGAGGTTGCGTGCAGGTAGGTACCGGGAGACTAGGTCACAGATGTATTAGTATCCAGTAGTATTAGGGGTATCTTGTAGACGCCCACCCATTACTAATATCAGGGATGCATGCTGGCTGGCAAGGCACAGCTGGCATCAACCCCATATATTAACCCATTTACCACCACATCAGGGAGAGCTGAGTACAGCGTCACATTTGGTGCATATAATAGATGCGCGACCTCTGGAGTGACTGTGGGCTGCTATTTTTAGGCTGGGAAAGACCAAATACTCATGGCGCTTGTCATCCTAAAAGTATCTGTGACGCCCTGGACAAGCCAGGGGCCACAGGTAATTACACCACCACACCCTACACCCCGGTTAGGCACATCTAAGCCAGACACAAAACCCTTGTTGCCTTCCTCCAGGGGCTGATGTCCACACCAGGGGGTGGGCCAGGCGGTTGGTCCCGCCCACCGAGGAGTTCACAGTCCTGGAGGCGGGAAAAGAGTTCAGTTAAGCTAGGGAAGTGAAATTGGAAGGAGTAAAGTGAAGTGGCAGTAGAGCAACTGACTGACAGCGTCCGGATGTGTGGCCCGGGCGAGACAGCAAGGTTGGCAGACGGTGGTGACCGTCTGCAGGAGTGGCCTATCTAAGTTGCCGTAAGGACCGTGGACGGGCGGTGGCTCGGCGGTACCGGACCGCTACACAAGGAGAAGCCAGCACCATTGGCAGGGGCTTTTCGGACCCTGGCAAGGCTAGGAGTCGCCGTGAATTTGCCGAATCCGTTAGTGAAGGGGACCTCCTGGGTTTCCAAACAGTCAAGTCCCGACAGAAGGCAACAGTCCAACCCAGTGAGAGAGACACCGCCACCGCCAAGGCAACAGTTTCTCAGGGCCAGCGCCTGCGGGCAAAAAGGGGCACCTACGGCCCATATCCAAGCCGGGGAGCGGGTTACCGGTTGGAACCCATTGGAACCGTCAGAAGTACATAGGTGCAGGGAAAGGCAGTCACCGTCAACCTGCCGGGGAAAAGCAACAGCAGCCGTCCGTGGGACCTGTCTTTCCAGCCGTGTGTTTTACCGAGAACTGTGTCACCGTCTCAGGCTGAGTGAGTACCACCGTGCCGTGCGGCAGAGCGCTGCCCCTGCGACCCTGCACCTCGCCAGGCCCCGCAACCCGCCTGCCATGATCCATCCCTACCCCATCACCGGGCCCCGGGACAACCAACCCCCTACCCACGGAGGGGAGAACTAACAACTCAGCTGCTCCCTGTCACCGCTCCCGGCATCCCCGTCCAGAGCAGCGGTGCTGTCACCTAAATCGCCACAACCGTGGGTGGCGTCACGGACAATAAATCCCCACAATCAACCCCCCTTTTCACTCACGGGCGAGGAGCGCCGCTCGAGTCCCCGGGATTCGGCCCACCGCTCGAGCCACCACCGAGCAGCAGCAGTAGCGGCTGGACCCGAGCAGTGGGAGAGCGCGGCGTCCCCTCCTCCGCCCGCGACAACTTGGCGTCACGAACAGGATCTTACCGCTCTGCCGCCTGGTAGAAGTGCGCCTTGTTACCGCCGGAGGTGTCCGGCCGAAAAATTTCAGAAGCCGCCATCTTTGGCGCAAAAAGTTCCCGCTCGAGCGTCTCCTCGAGTAGTGGAAGCGCGAAGGCCAAAACCCCGCCCCGATAGAGGAGGAACCGAAAAAGAGGCTAAGGGGGACTAAATGGCAGCGGGTCGCATGTGAGCGCGGCTATAAAAGCAGGGACGCCAGGACCCTGCGTCCATCTTGTTCCTGGGAGAGACCGCCAGCAAGATGCTCATGCCGTCCCGAAGCACCGTAGCCCCTGCGCCGGGAACAGCGGCGTGGGTGGAGATCCGGACCGTGCAGCTCTATCAGAGGCTGCAGGTCAAGATGCAGCTCCTCTTGGAGGAGTGGGAGACAGACATGACGGAGGTCATAGCGACCGTGCGGAGACGCGAAGAGGAAGTTGTGGAAGGGAGGGTGAGTGACCCACGCCCCGATGCCCCTAGTGGGTTGGTCATCGTGGCTGCGGGACCCGATCTAAACCCTCTCACCCTGCTGCCTCCCTCGCCACCCGTCCCGGCTGCCGTGACCCCGTCACTAGGCCCGCTACCACCGCAACCGGTAGTGATACCCCGCATGCCCGCCCAGGCGGGCCGACCTGTAGCCGGAGCCCGTAGCCGACCGGAGGTGCTCCCGTGGAAAGCCCCGAGGCCTGAACCGGAGGCACCCCCCGAGAGATCCCCCGAGCCGGAGCCGATGGATCGCTCCGTGAAGAAGGCCCAGCAGCGGAAAGCCTCTGTGCCCATCCCCCACGCCTCGGACGAGGTAGCGCCGGGTTGCCACTGCAAGGCGGCGTCCAAGGTCACGTCACCGCGGGACCTTCTGCCCAGATCACCAATAGTGGGCAGTGTCCAAAAGGTCTCGCGGGGCCCGACCCGTGCGCCGGAGCTCGCAGCAGCACCGTACTGGGATAGGGAGCCGGTACCGTTGGGCCCAGAAATCGAGGAGAGGGAGAGGAAGAAGGCGGAGTTGGTGGCCCGTGCAATCCGAGAGAAGGAGAGCCTGAGACAAGCGACCTTCCGTGTCCGGGGCCCCCTGTACGAAGGGCAGGTGAGGCGGTTTGATGTCCGCCGGGGCTATGGTTTCATATATGAACCGTGCCTGGAGGCCGAAGTATTCATAGCCCGACGGGATTTTAATGCCCACCTGCCGGAGGAGCACCCAGGCCGTAACCTGATGCCGGGCGACCTGGTGCAGTACACCCGGCACTGTGGGGAGAGGGGGTGGTTTGCGCTGGATGCCAAGCTGAGGGGCAGCCAGGAAGCCCGGGTGTCCGCCGCACCCTCTCCCCCAGCAGACACCGAAGAGTCGGAGTAAGGGCAGCGGAATGCCGTTGTCACCGTCCCCGTTGGGACCACCAGTACAGTTGTAAAGTTTGAAAGTTTGCCAAAATGATAAGTGAATGAAACCGAAGATTCACCTGATTACTGCTGATTAAAACCGGTCGTTGCCGGCACCGTTGTCCCCGTGGGGACCGTTCAAAAAGTTGCATAAAGGACTCTGTATGAACAGGCCCGAGAACTTGCAGGGCAACCACAAACGTTAGTGGAATGTAAATAATGTTTTGTTGCAGCTTCCACCGTTGCCGCCTCCGGAGAGGCAGATTGGAGGAAGGGCCCGCAGTGGAGCAGGCTGGGGCCCAGCCACCACCGGAACCGGTGGCAATCCTCTGGGGGTTTCAGGGGCTCCCCATGGACGTGGGTCCCCTGAAAAGGACAGAACCCGCTCGGGCAACTTGTGCAGGACTGGGGTCAAGGGGTGCTGCCTGTTTGCTAGGGGCAGCATCAGGACCAGGTTGCTTGGGTGGGAGAGAGCGGAAGCCGTAACCGTTTGAAACCGTTTGAAACCGTTTAAGTAAGAGTACCTCCCGATGTGGGAAGATGTTATTATAATTGTATTGTGTGTTCCCGTTGTTTTTATATTTTTTACAGTTAAAAAAGAAAAATAAAACCGGTGATGGACGGGCAGCCCGCGGACGGTCTGCATTTTGCTAAGGGGGAATATGACGCCCTGGACAAGCCAGGGGCCACAGGTAATTACACCACCACACCCTACACCCCGGTTAGGCACATCTAAGCCAGACACAAAACCCTTGTTGCCTTCCTCCAGGGGCTGATGTCCACACCAGGGGGTGGGCCAGGCGGTTGGTCCCGCCCACCGAGGAGTTCACAGTCCTGGAGGCGGGAAAAGAGTTCAGTTAAGCTAGGGAAGTGAAAGTGGAAGGAGCAAAGTGAAGTGGCAGTAGAGCAACTGACTGACAGCGTCTGGGTGTGTGGCCCGGGCGAGACAGCAAGGTTGGCAGACGGTGGTGACCGTCTGCAGGAGTGGCCTATCGGAGTTGCCATAAGGACCGTGGACGGGCGGTGTCCCGGCGGTACCGGACCGGTACACAAGGAGAAGCTAGCACCATTGGCAGGGGCTTTTCGGACCCCGGCAAGGCTAGGAGTTGCCGTGAATTTGCCGAATCCGTTAGTGAAGGGGACCGCCTGGGTTTCCAAACAGTCAAGTCCCGACAGAAGGCAACAGTCCAACCCAGTGAGAGAGACACCGCCACCGCCAAGGCAACAGTTTCTCAGGGCCAGCGCCTGCGGGCAAAAAGGGGCTCCTCCGGCCCATATCCAAGCCGGGGAGCGGGTTACCGGTGGGAACCCATTGGAACCGTCAGAAGTACATAGGTGCAGGGAAAGGCAGTCACCGTCAACCTGCCGGGGAAAAGCAACAGCAGCCGTCCGTGGGACCCGTCTTTCCAGCCGTGTGTTTTATCGAGAACTGTGTCATCGTCTCAGGCTGAGTGAGTACCACCGTGCAGCACAGCGCTGCCCCTGCGACCCTGCACCTCGCCAGGCCCCGCAACCCGCCTGCCATCATCCATCCCTACCCCATCACCGGGCCCCGGGACAACCAACCCCCAACCCACGGAGGGGAGAACTAACAACTCAGCTGCTCCCTGTCACCGCTCCTGGGATCCCCGTCCAGAGCAGCGGTGGTGTCACCTAAATCACCACAACCGTGGGTGGCGTCACGGACAATAAATCCCCACAATCAACCCCCTTTTTCGCTCACGGGCGAGGAGCGCCGCTCGAGTCCCCGGGATCCGGCCCACCGCTCGAGCCACCACCGAGCAGCCTCAGCAGCAGCGGCCGGACCCGAGCAGTGGGAGAGCGCGGCGTCCCCTCCTCCGCCCGCGACATATCAATCAACAGTTGCCTGCTGTTCCTTGGCTGGTTTTGAAAAATGGAGAGGACTGTACGCTGTTTTTTAAATTTATTTGTTCAAATTACTAAAAATATCAGGGTGGAAACTCTTCTATATTTCAAAACCAGGCAAGGTACAGCTGACAGCTGAGGGGTGAAGCCTGCAGCTGCCGCTGTATCTGTGATGGTCAGGAATATTAGTGAGAATCCCATAATATTGTTTTTCTAAAATTAGTCATTAATTCTGCTAAATAACTGTACAAGCAATCTAGCTATCTCTCTATGTATCTATTCATCTATGTATTCTATCTATATATCTATCTAGCATTTATCACTTTTCTAGCTTTTCACATCTTTTACACATAATAATAATATTTATAGAGCGCTATTAATTCCGCAGCGCTTTACATACATTGGCAATGCTGTTCCCATTGAAGCTCACAATCTAGAGTACCTATCTGTATGTCTTTGGAGTGTGGGAAGAACTTGGAGTACCAGGAGGAAACCCACGCAAACACGGGGAGAACATACAAACTCCTTGCAGATGTTGTCCTTGGTGGGATTTGAACCCAGGACCCCAGTGCTGCAAGACTGCAGTGCTAACCACTGAGCCACCACAAGACTGCAGTGCTAACCACTGAGCCACCACAAGACTGCAGTGCTAACCACTGAGCCACCACAAGACTGCAGTGCTAACCACTGAGCCACCACAAGACTGCAGTGCTAACCACTGAGCCACCACAAGACTGCAGTGCTAACCACTGAGACACCCATTTAATTCAGTTACATCCAGTACGTGTCGCACAAATGCCATCCGTGTGCTGTCCATGTTTTACACGCACCCATAGACTTGTATAGGTCCGTGTGAGCCATCAGACTGGAGAAAAACAGACGTCTCCTTGTGTACTGCATGGACACAGTCCATGTGAAAACACGGACATGTGAGTGAAGCCATAGGAAATAATAGGTGCGTGTGACATCCGTGTAAAACATGGATGCCACATGTACCGGATTGATACAGGTAATGATAATACATGTACCGGAAATACGGATGTGTGAAAGATGACTAAGAACGAGTCCATCATCAACCAAATACAGCGGTCGTTTGCCGGACTCCGATTGTGTATTTGAGCCTGATAGGACGAGGTGGAGGGACATACTAAAAAGAATGATGAAAAGGAATAAATAAAAAGAATGAGGGTAATAACTTATTAGGTGTATATTATGTAGATGTATAAAAGGTTTCTTGGGCAAGTTAGACATGGAATGAACATGAAATAAATGTAGATAATAGGAGAATGAAGGCATATGGCATATAACCAGGTGTATATTATGTTACCTGAGCATTATAGGTGTGGAATGATGATGAAATATCTGTATATAATAGGAGAATGAAGGCATATGGCATATAACCAGGTGTATATTATGTTACCTGAGCATTATAGGTGTGGAATGATTATGAAATATCTGTAGATAATAGGAGAATGAAGGCATATGGCATATAACCAGGTGTATATTATGTTACCTGAGCATTATAGGTGTGGAATGATGATGAAATATCTGTAGATAATAGGAGAATGAAGGCATATGGCATATAACCAGGTGTATATTATGTTACCTGAGCATTATAGGTGTGGAATGATGATGAAATATCTGTATATAATAGGAGAATGAATGCATATAGCATATAACCAGGTGTATATTATGTTACCTGAGCATTATAGGTGTGGAATGATGATGAAATATCTGTAGATAATAGGAGAATGAATGCATATGGCATATAACCAGGTGTATATTATGTTACCTGAGCATTATAGGTGTGCAATGATGATGAAATATCTGTAGATAATAGGAGAATGAATGCATATGGCATATAACCAGGTGTATATTATGTTACCTGAGCATTATAGGTGTGGAATGATCATGAAATACCTATAGATAATAGGAGAATGAATGCATATGGCATATAACCAGGTGTATATTATGTTACCTGAGCATTATAGGTGTGGAATGATCATGAAATATCTATAGATAATAGGAGAATGAATGCATATGGCATATAACCAGGTGTATATTATGTTACCTGAGCATTATAGGTGTGGAATGAACATGAAATATCTGTAGATAATAGGAGAATGAATGCATATGGCATATAACCAGGTGTATATTATGTTACCTGAGCATTATAGGTGTGGAATGATCATGAAATATCTGTAGATAATAGGAGAATGAACGCATATGGCATATAACCAGGTGTATATTATGTTACCTGAGCATTATAGGTGTGGAATGATCATGAAATATCTGTAGATAATAGGAGAATGAATGCATATGGCATATAACCAGGTGTATATTATGTTACCTGAGCATTATAGGTGTGGAATGATCATGAAATACCTATAGATAATAGGAGAATGAATGCATATGGCATATAACCAGGTGTATATTATGTTACCTGAGCATTATAGGTGTGGAATGATCATGAAATATCTGTAGATAATAGGAGAATGAATGCATATAGCATATAACCAGGTGTATATTATGTTACCTGAGCATTATAGGTGTGCAATGATGATGAAATGTCTGTAGATAATAGGAGAATGAATGCATATGGCATATAACCAGGTGTATATTATGTTACCTGAGCATTATAGGTGTGGAATGATCATGAAATATCTGTAGATAATAGGAGAATGAATGCATATAGCATATAACCAGGTGTATATTATGTTACCTGAGCATTATAGGTGTGGAATGATCATGAAATATCTGTAGATATTAGGAAAATGAACGCATATGGCATATACCGTATTTTTGGACTATAAGACGCACCGGACTATAAGACGCACCCTGGTTTTAGAGGAGGAAAATAGGAAAATAAAACTTTAAGCAAAAAAATGTGGTCATGACACACTGTTATGGAGCGAGGATTTGCTGCTGACACTGTTATGGGGGTAATGTCCCCAAATTCTCTACTAAGGTACCCCATCCTGGTAATGATCCTCCTGCCTTGTATATGATCCTGTTATAAACCCCTATTTTGCTCATATACCCCCATCCTGCTTATATACCAGCATCCTGCTCATATTCCCCCATCCTATTCATATACCCCATCCTGTTCATATTTCCCCATCCTGCTCATATACTCCCATCCTGTTCATATACCCCCATCCTGTTCATATACCCCCCATCCATCCTGCTCATATACTCCCATCCTGTTCATATACCCCCCATCCTGCTCATGTACCCCCCATCCTGCTCATATACCCCCCATCCGTCCTGCTCATATACTCCCATCCTGTTCATATACCCCCATCCTGTTCATATACCCCCATCCTGTTCATATACCCCCCATCCCTCCTGCTCATATACTCCCATCCTGCTATATGACCCCATCGTGCTCATATACCATCCTGGTATATGGCCTGTATCCTAAAGCATAGAGAAAAAAAAACAAACGTTTATACTCACCTTTTCCTCACTCCCTGCAGCCGATCATTCCCCTATTATCTACAGATATTTCATGATCATTCCACACCTATAATGCCCAGGTAACATAATATACACCTGGTTATATGGCATATGCATTCATTCTCCTATTATTTACAGATATTTCATGATCATTCCACACCTATTTTGCTCAGGTAACATAATATACACCTGGTTATATGCCATATGCGTTCATTCTCCTATTATCTACAGATATTTCATGATCACTCCACACCTATAATGCTCAGGTAACATAATATACACCTGGTTATATGCCATATGCGTTCATTCTCCTATTATTTACAGATATTTCATGATCATTCCACACCTATAATGCTCAGGTAACATTATATACACCTGGTTATATGGCATATGCATTCATTCTCCTATTATCTACAGATATTTCATGATCATTCCACACCTATAATGCTCAGGTAACGTAATATACACCTGGTTATATGCCATATGCGTTCATTCTTCTATTATCTACAGATATTTCATGTTCATTCCACACCTATAATGCTCAGGTAACATAATATACACCTGGTTATATGCCATATGCGTTCATTCTCCTATTATTTACAGATATTTCATGATCATTCCACACCTATAATGCTCAGGTAACATAATATACACCTGGTTATATGCCATATGCGTTCATTCTCCTATTATTTACAGATATTTCATGATCATTCCACACCTATAATGCTCAGGTAACATAATATACACCTGGTTATATGCCATATGCGTTCATTCTCCTATTATTTACAGATATTTCATGATCATTCCACACCTATAATGCTCAGGTAACGTAATATACACCTGGTTATATGCCATATGCGTTCATTCTCCTATTATCTACAGATATTTCATGATCATTCCACACCTATAATGCTCAGGTAACATAATATACACCTGGTTATATGCCATATGCGTTCATTCTCCTATTATTTACAGATATTTCATGATCATTCCACACCTATAATGCTCAGGTAACATAATATACACCTGGTTATATGGCATATGCGTTCATTCTCCTATTATCTACAGATATTTCATGATCATTCCACACCTATTTTGCTCAGGTAACATAATATACACCTGGTTATATGCCATATGCGTTCATTCTCCTATTATCTACAGATATTTCATGATCATTCCACACCTATAATGCTCAGGTAACATAATATACACCTGGTTATATGCCATATGCATTCATTCTCCTATTATCTACAGATATTTCATGATCATTCCACACCTATAATGCTCAGGTAACATAATATACACCTGGTTATATGCCCTATGCGTTCATTCTCCTATTATCTATAGGTATTTCATGATCACTCCACACCTATAATGCTCAGGTAACATAATATACACCTGGTTATATGCCATATGCATTCATTCTTCTATTATCTATAGGTATTTCATGATCACTCCACACCTATAATGCTCAGGTAACATAATATACACCTGGTTATATGCCCTATGCATTCATTCTCCTATTATCTATAGGTATTTCATGATCACTCCACACCTATAATGCTCAGGTAACATAATATACACCTGGTTATATGCCATATGCATTCATTCTCCTATTATCTATAGGTATTTCATGATCACTCCACACCTATAATGCTCAGGTAACATAATATACACCTGGTTATATGCCATATGCATTCATTCTCCTATTATCTACAGATATTTCATAATCATTCCACACCTATAATGCTCAGGTAACATAATATACACCTGGTTATATGCCATATGCATTCATTCTCCTATTATCTACAGATATTTCATGATCATTCCACACCTATAATGCTCAGGTAACATAATATACACCTGGTTATATGCCATATGCATTCATTCTCCTATTAGCTACAGATATTTCATAATCATTCCACACCTATAATGCTCAGGTAATATAATATACACCTGGTTATATGCCATATGCATTCATTCTCCTATTATCTATAGGTATTTCATGATCACTCCACACCTATAATGCTCAGGTAACATAATATACACCTGGTTATATGCCATATGCGTTCATTCTCCTATTATCTATAGGTATTTCATGATCACTCCACACCTATAATGCTCAGGTAACATAATATACACCTGGTTATATGCCATATGCATTCATTCTCCTATTATCTACAGATATTTCATAATCATTCCACACCTATAATGCTCAGGTAACATAATATACACCTGGTTATATGCCATATGCATTCATTCTCCTATTATCTACAGATATTTCATGATCATTCCACACCTATAATGCTCAGGTAACATAATATACACCTGGTTATATGCCATATGCATTCATTCTCCTATTATCTACAGATATTTCATAATCATTCCACACCTATAATGCTCAGGTAACATAATATACACCTGGTTATATGCCATATGTGTTCATTCTCCTATTATCTATAGGTATTTCATGATCATTCCACACCTATAATGCTCAGGTAACATAATATACACCTGGTTATATGCCATATGCGCTCATTCTCCTATTATCTACAGATATTTCATGATCATTCCACACCTATAATGCTCAGGTAACATAATATACACCTGGTTATATGATATATGCGTTCATTCTCCTATTATCTACTGATATTTCATGATCATTCCACACCTATAATGCTCAGGTAACATAATATACACCTGGTTATATGCCATATGCATTCATTCTCCTATTATCTACAGATATTTCATAATCATTCCACACCTATAATGCTCAGGTAACATAATATACACCTGGTTATATGGGATATGCGTTCATTCTCCTATTATCTACAGATATTTCATGATCATTCCACACCTATAATGCTCAGGTAACATAATATACACCTGGTTATATGATATATGCGTTCATTCTCCTATTATCTACTGATATTTCATGATCATTCCACACCTATAATGCTCAGGTAACATAATATACACCTGGTTATATGCCATATGCATTCATTTTCCTATTATCTACAGATATTTCATAATCATTCCACACCTATAATGCTCAGGTAACATAATATACACCTGGTTATATGGGATATGCGTTCATTCTCCTATTATCTACAGATATTTCATGATCATTCCACACCTATAATGCTCAGGTAACATAATATACACCTGGTTATATGATATATGCGTTCATTCTCCTATTATCTACAGATATTTCATAATCATTCCACACCTATAATGCTCAGGTAACATAATATACACCTGGTTATATGCCATATGCGTTCATTCTCCTATTATCTACTGATATTTCATGATCATTCCACACCTATAATGCTCAGGTAACATAATATACACCTGGTTATATGCCATATGCATTCATTCTCCTATTATCTACAGATATTTCATGATCATTCCACACCTATAATGCTCAGGTAACATAATATACACCTGGTTATATGCCATATGCGTTCATTCTCCTATTATCTACTGATATTTCATGATCATTCCACACCTATAATGCTCAGGTAACATAATATACACCTGGTTATATGCCATATGCATTCATTCTCCTATTATCTACAGATATTTCATGATCATTCCACACCTATAATGCTCAGGTAACATAATATACACCTGGTTATATGCCATATGCATTCATTCTCCTATTATCTACTGATATTTCATGATCATTCCACACCTATAATGCTCAGGTAACATTATATACACCTGGTTATATGCCATATGCATTCATTCTCCTATTATCTACAGATATTTCATGATCATTCCACACCTATAATGCTCAGGTAACATAATATACACCTGGTTATATGCCATATGCGTTCATTCTCCTATTATCTACAGATATTTCATGATCATTCCACACCTATAATGCTCAGGTAACATAATATACACCTGGTTATATGCCATATGTGTTCATTTTCCTATTATCTACAGATATTTCATGATCATTCCAGACCTATAATGTTCAGGTAACATAATATACACCTGGTTATATGCCATATGCGTTCATTCTCCTATTATCTACAGATATTTCATGATCATTCCACACCTATAATGCTCAGGTAACATAATATACACCTGGTTATATGGCATATGCATTCATTCTCTTATTATCTACAGATATTTCATGATCATTCCACACCTATAATGCTCAGGTAACATAATATACACCTGGTTATATGCCATATGCGTTCATTCTCCTATTATCTACAGATATTTCATGATCATTCCACACCTATAATGCTCAGGTAACATTATATACACCTGGTTATATGGCATATGCATTCATTCTCCTATTATCTACAGATATTTCATGATCATTCCACACCTATAATGCTCAGGTAACATAATATACACCTGGTTATATGCCATATGCGTTCATTCTCCTATTATCTATAGATATTTCATGATCATTCCACACCTATAATGCTCAGGTAACATAATATACACCTGGTTATATGCCATATGCATTCATTCTCCTATTATCTACAGATATTTCATGATCATTCCACACCTATAATGCTCAGGTAACATTATATACACCTGGTTATATGCCATATGCGTTCATTCTACTATTAGCTACAGATATTTCATGATCATTCCACACCTATAATGCTCAGGTAACATAATATACACCTGGTTATATGCCATATGCATTCATTCTCCTATTATCTACAGATATTTCATGATCATTCCACACCTATAATGCTCAGGTAACATAATATACACCTGGTTATATGCCATATGCGTTCATTCTCCTATTATCTACAGATATTTCATGATCATTCCACACCTATAATGCTCAGGTAACATTATATACACCTGGTTATATGGCATATGCATTCATTCTCCTATTATCTACAGATATTTCATGATCATTCCACACCTATAATGCTCAGGTAACATAATATACACCTGGTTATATGCCATATGCATTCATTTTCCTATTATCTACAGATATTTCATAATCATTCCACACCTATAATGCTCAGGTAACATAATATACACCTGGTTATATGGGATATGCGTTCATTCTCCTATTATCTACAGATATTTCATGATCATTCCACACCTATAATGCTCAGGTAACATAATATACACCTGGTTATATGATATATGCGTTCATTCTCCTATTATCTACAGATATTTCATAATCATTCCACACCTATAATGCTCAGGTAACATAATATACACCTGGTTATATGCCATATGCGTTCATTCTCCTATTATCTACTGATATTTCATGATCATTCCACACCTATAATGCTCAGGTAACATAATATACACCTGGTTATATGCCATATGCATTCATTCTCCTATTATCTACAGATATTTCATGATCATTCCACACCTATAATGCTCAGGTAACATAATATACACCTGGTTATATGCCATATGCGTTCATTCTCCTATTATCTACTGATATTTCATGATCATTCCACACCTATAATGCTCAGGTAACATAATATACACCTGGTTATATGCCATATGCATTCATTCTCCTATTATCTACAGATATTTCATGATCATTCCACACCTATAATGCTCAGGTAACATAATATACACCTGGTTATATGCCATATGCATTCATTCTCCTATTATCTACTGATATTTCATGATCATTCCACACCTATAATGCTCAGGTAACATTATATACACCTGGTTATATGCCATATGCATTCATTCTCCTATTATCTACAGATATTTCATGATCATTCCACACCTATAATGCTCAGGTAACATAATATACACCTGGTTATATGCCATATGCGTTCATTCTCCTATTATCTACAGATATTTCATGATCATTCCACACCTATAATGCTCAGGTAACATAATATACACCTGGTTATATGCCATATGTGTTCATTTTCCTATTATCTACAGATATTTCATGATCATTCCAGACCTATAATGTTCAGGTAACATAATATACACCTGGTTATATGCCATATGCGTTCATTCTCCTATTATCTACAGATATTTCATGATCATTCCACACCTATAATGCTCAGGTAACATAATATACACCTGGTTATATGGCATATGCATTCATTCTCCTATTATCTACAGATATTTCATGATCATTCCACACCTATAATGCTCAGGTAACATAATATACACCTGGTTATATGCCATATGCGTTCATTCTCCTATTATCTACAGATATTTCATGATCATTCCACACCTATAATGCTCAGGTAACATTATATACACCTGGTTATATGGCATATGCATTCATTCTCCTATTATCTACAGATATTTCATGATCATTCCACACCTATAATGCTCAGGTAACATAATATACACCTGGTTATATGCCATATGCGTTCATTCTCCTATTATCTATAGATATTTCATGATCATTCCACACCTATAATGCTCAGGTAACATAATATACACCTGGTTATATGCCATATGCATTCATTCTCCTATTATCTACAGATATTTCATGATCATTCCACACCTATAATGCTCAGGTAACATTATATACACCTGGTTATATGCCATATGCGTTCATTCTACTATTATCTACATATATTTCATGATCATTCCACACCTATAATGCTCAGGTAACATAATATACACCTGGTTATATGCCATATGCATTCATTCTCCTATTATCTACAGATATTTCATGATCATTCCACACCTATAATGCTCAGGTAACATAATATACACCTGGTTATATGGCATATGCATTCATTCTCCTATTATCTACAGATATTTCATGATCACTCCACACCTATAATGCTCAGGTAACATAATATACACCTGGTTATATGGCATATGCATTCATTCTCCTATTATCTACAGATATTTCATGATCATTCCACACCTATAATGCTCAGGTAACATAATATACACCTGGTTATATGGCATATGCCTTCATTCTCCTATTATCTACAGATATTTCATGATCATTCCACACCTATAATGCTCAGGTAACATAATATACACCTGGTTATATGCCATATGCATTCATTTTCCTATTATCTACAGATATTTCATGTTCATTCCACACCTATAATGCTCAGGTAACATAATATACACCTGGTTATATGCCATATGCGTTCATTCTCCTATTATCTACAGATATTTCATGATCATTCCACACCTATAATGCTCAGGTAACATTATATACACCTGGTTATATGGCATATGCATTCATTCTCCTATTATCTACAGATATTTCATGATCATTCCACACCTATAATGCTCAGGTAACATAATATACACCTGGTTATATGCCATATGCATTCATTTTCCTATTATCTACAGATATTTCATGATCATTCCACACCTATAATGCTCAGGTAACATTATATACACCTGGTTATATGGCATATGCATTCATTCTCCTATTATCTACAGATATTTCATGATCATTCCACACCTATAATGCTCAGGTAACATTATATACACCTGGTTATATGGCATATGCATTCATTCTCCTATTATCTACAGATATTTCATGTTCATTCCACACCTATAATGCTCAGGTAACATAATATACACCTGGTTATATGCCATATGCGTTCATTCTCCTATTATCTACAGATATTTCATGATCATTCCACACCTATAATGCTCAGGTAACATTATATACACCTGGTTATATGGCATATGCATTCATTCTCCTATTATCTACAGATATTTCATGTTCATTCCACACCTATAATGCTCAGGTAACATAATATACACCTGGTTATATGCCATATGCCTTCATTCTCCTATTATCTATAGATATTTCATAATCATTCCACACCTATAATGCTCAGGTAACATAATATACACCTGGTTATATGCCATATGCGTTCATTCTCCTATTATCTACAGATATTTCATGATCATTCCACACCTATAATGCTCAGGTAACATAATATACACCTGGTTATATGCCATATGCATTCATTCTCCTATTATCTACAGATATTTCATGATCATTCCACACCTATAATGCTCAGGTAACATAATATACACCTGGTTATATGCCATATGCGTTCATTCTCCTATTATCTACAGATATTTCATGATCATTCCACACCTATAATGCTCAGGTAACATTATATACACCTGGTTATATGGCATATGCATTCATTCTCCTATTATCTACAGATATTTCATGATCATTCCACACCTATAATGCTCAGGTAACATTATATACACCTGGTTATATGGCATATGCATTCATTCTCCTATTATCTACAGATATTTCATGTTCATTCCACACCTATAATGCTCAGGTAACATAATATACACCTGGTTATATGCCATATGCGTTCATTCTCCTATTATCTACAGATATTTCATGATCATTCCACACCTATAATGCTCAGGTAACATTATATACACCTGGTTATATGGCATATGCATTCATTCTCCTATTATCTACAGATATTTCATGTTCATTCCACACCTATAATGCTCAGGTAACATAATATACACCTGGTTATATGCCATATGCCTTCATTCTCCTATTATCTATAGATATTTCATAATCATTCCACACCTATAATGCTCAGGTAACATAATATACACCTGGTTATATGCCATATGCGTTCATTCTCCTATTATCTACAGATATTTCATGATCATTCCACACCTATAATGCTCAGGTAACATAATATACACCTGGTTATATGCCATATGCATTCATTCTCCTATTATCTACAGATATTTCATGTTCATTCCACACCTATAATGCTCAGGTAACATAATATACACCTGGTTATATGCCATATGCATTCATTCTCCTATTATCTACAGATATTTCATGTTCATTCCACACCTATAATGCTCAGGTAACATAATATACACCTGGTTATATGCCATATGCATTCATTCTCCTATTATCTACAGATATTTCATGTTCATTCCACACCTATAATGCTCAGGTAACATAATATACACCTGGTTATATGCCATATGCATTCATTCTCCTATTATCTACTGATATTTCATGATCATTCCACACCTATAATGCTCAGGTAACATAATATACACCTGGTTATATGCCATATGTGTTCATTCTCCTATTATCTACAGATATTTCATGTTCATTCCACACCTATAATGCTCAGGTAACATAATATACACCTGGTTATATGCCATATGCATTCATTCTCCTATTATCTACAGATATTTCATGTTCATTCCACACCTATAATGCTCAGGTAACATAATATACACCTGGTTATATGCCATATGCATTCATTCTCCTATTATCTACAGATATTTCATGTTCATTCCACACCTATAATGCTCAGGTAACATAATATACACCTGGTTATATGCCATATGCATTCATTCTCCTATTATCTACTGATATTTCATGATCATTCCACACCTATAATGCTCAGGTAACATAATATACACCTGGTTATATGCCATATGCATTCATTCTCCTATTATCTACAGATATTTCATGTTCATTCCACACCTATAATGCTCAGGTAACATAATATACACCTGGTTATATGCCATATGCATTCATTCTCCTATTATCTACAGATATTTCATGTTCATTCCACACCTATAATGCTCAGGTAACATAATATACACCTGGTTATATGCCATATGCATTCATTCTCCTATTATCTACAGATATTTCATGTTCATTCCACACCTATAATGCTCAGGTAACATAATATACACCTGGTTATATGCCATATGCATTCATTCTCCTATTATCTACTGATATTTCATGATCACTCCACACCTATAATGCTCAGGTAACATAATATACACCTGGTTATATGCCATATGCATTCATTCTCCTATTATCTACAGATATTTCATGATCATTCCACACCTATAATGCTCAGGTAACATAATATACACCTGGTTATATGCCATATGCCTTCATTCTCCTATTATCTATAGATATTTCATAATCATTCCACACCTATAATGCTCAGGTAACATAATATACACCTGGTTATATGCCATATGCGTTCATTCTCCTATTATCTACAGATATTTCATGATCATTCCACACCTATAATGCTCAGGTAACGTAATATACACCTGGTTATATGCCATATGCATTCATTCTCCTATTATCTACAGATATTTCATGATCATTCCACACCTATAATGCTCAGGTAACATAATATACACCTGGTTATATGCCATATGCCTTCATTCTCCTATTATCTACAGATATTTCATGATCATTCCACACCTATAATGCTCAGGTAACATAATATACACCTGGTTATATGCCATATGCATTCATTCTCCTATTATCTACAGATATTTCATGATCATTCCACACCTATAATGCTCAGGTAACATAATATACACCTGGTTATATGCCATATGCCTTCATTCTCCTATTATCTACATTTATTTCATGTTCATTCCATGTCTAACTTGCCCAAGAAAACTTTTATACATCTACATAATATACACCTAATAAGTTATTATCTTCATTCTTTTTATTTATTCCTTTTCATCATTCTTTTTAGTATGTCCTCGAGGTGGAGATGAATTTTACTTCACAAAAACATTTGCAAAAGTCTCTTTTTGTGTGGACTAGTTTTCTGCACTGCTCCTCCTCGATCTGGTGGTGGAATCTCTTTATAATAAGGACAGGTGGAGTCTCCACAACTCTTAATCCTGAACCAGATCCCATGGCTGATTGCTAAGTGCTTTCTTCCAAGGTGTTATTCAGCAGTGAGTACAACCATGGAGCTGCAGAGGTTAATTCTTCTGCACAGACTCTCTGCCCTTCTTATGTGAGGAAACTTTTTCACTTTCGGTTCCTGCTCTTTCACTCTACAATGGCGTCTGCTGAGCTGAGGGCCGAGCTGGACTGCTCCATCTGCCTGAGCCTCTATACAGATCCCGTGTCCCTGAGATGTGGACACTTCTTCTGCCGCTCGTGTATTGTGAGTGCGCTGGATGCACAGGAGGCGGCTGGAGTGTATTCCTGTCCTGACTGCAGAGCACAATATCCGGAGCGTCCGGCCCTGGAGAAGAACCGGAAGCTGAGGAACATAGTGGAGCGTTTCTCATCTACTCAGCCTGAGATGGAGGAGACCGGAATCTTCTGCACTTACTGTGATCCTCCTGTCCCGGCTGTGAGATCCTGTCTGCATTGTGAGAACTCCCTGTGTGGCAAACATCTGACAGCCCACAACAAAACTGCTGATCATATATTAACAGAACCTACCGCCTCTTTTGGTCACAAAAAATGTTCCCTCCACAAGAAGGTTCTGGAGTATTACTGCCCGCAGGACGCGGCTTGTCTGTGTGTGTCTTGCTGTCTGGTTGGTGAACACCGAGGACACCAGGTGGAACTTCTAGATGAGGCTTCTAAGACCAAGAAGAAGAAATTGAGGGAATATCTGGATGAACTGAACCCACAAAAAGCAGAAATTCAGACAAGAGTCCAGAATCTACAGGATCGTAAGAGGAAGATCCAGGAGAAAGCCTCCGATAAGAGGAAGAACGTCAGTAAGGTATTTATGGACATTAAGGAGCAACTGGAAATTGCAGAAAAGAAAGTGCTGAGTGAGGTCTCCAGGCAGGAGGAGAAGATTGTGTCCCAGATATCTCATCTGATCCAGAATCTGGAAATACAGGAGGACGAGCTGTCCAGGAAGATGCATCACGCGGAGGAGATGTGTGGTGTCACCGACCCAATAAGACTCTTACAAGAAAGTGACATTACAGTGTGTAGTCATGAAGGTGAGGAGGACACAGGGGGAGATGGTGGAGAGGTCAGTTCTGAGGAGGATCTGGATGAGGTTCTGATCTCACTGACCTTACTCCGATCTATGAGGGATATTGTCACCAATGTAACATCAGAGCTCGGGGTCCATGTCCCAGACATATTGCTGGATGTGGACACTGCTGAGGAATATGTAAAGGTATCACAAGATCTGAAAACAGCAACAGGTTCAGAAGAAGAACAGGAGAGACCAGAGTCATCAGGAAGGTTTGTGTATTACCCCCAGGCGTTAAGCAGATGTGGCCTCTCCTCAGGACGACATTACTGGGAGGTGGAGTGGGACCAGATAGGAAAATGTGGTGTTGGGTTATCTTATCTCAATATAGAGAAGGAAGGAAAACAGTCTGGTATTGGATTTAGTGATAAATCTTGGGGTTTGGTTTTGTATGATGGAGGATATGAAGTATGGCACAACTCAGTCGGATTAACCCTCAGTGTAAAGCCAACATGTCCGACACTTGGAGTCTTCTTAGACTATGAGGCCGGGCGTCTGTCCTTCTATGAGCTGTGTGACCCCATCAGACACTTACACACCTTCACCGCCTCCTTCACTGAACCCCTACATGTTATCTTCTATGTGGATGATGGAGCCTCTATGACAATAAGAAGCTGAGACCGATGTCCTCCACGTCACAGTATAATGTAGCTGGACCCTCCAATAATACGATGTATATGGGGGAATTCATGGAAGATTTATTGGATTATTTTGTTTTCATGAATATTATATGAAGAATCAATTCTCTCCTCCCCCCCCTCTCCCCCCCCCCCTCCCCCTCCCCCCCAACAACCCAACAATATGGCATTTCCTCACACGTCTGTATTTTGTTCACTTTCTAGTCACATTTGTCATATCTTCACTTTATCTGACATATCTACACCGTCATCCTTATACTTATCTACCCTATTTGATATCATGTTTTTAATCACAACCAATTTTTCACTACAATTTACATACCCATTAATACATGTTTCACATATTTTATTATATGTTTTTTCATCTCTAATATTGTAAGAATCTGCACTTTATGTATGACGATTGTGTGTGGTCACTACTGGGGGGTTTCCCAGTACTATCCTGTGTCCATACCATATATAATATATGCTGGTTTACTATATCATTATACAGTTAAATTCCTAATATGGAGGAGCCTGTACGGGTTATCCATCACCTCAGAGCGTGCCTTGAGACATGGGCATGTGAATACAATAACATTCTTTTAAATTCACGCCATTATAAATGACATCCTAATCCCTGTCTCATAGGGACTCCTTATGCGCATGCGCTTGTTACACGTAATACTCATTACCTCTGTTGCCGCTTCCTATCTCGGGATCGCGCCTTGCACTGCCGCGGTCCCGGAACCGGAAGTGACGACAGACGCCGCACGGCCGTGCATGTGGCGTCCACGGACGCCATACATCCTTTAAAAGGCACCCCACACCATACATATTTACGTTTCCCTTGATAAAGACGGCGAAACGCGCGTTGGGAAGCCTCCCAGTGGTCTCCTGTCTGTAAGTAATTTATTGATTGCTTTCTGTGCATCCATATGTTTATAAATCAGTATGCTCCAGGTTCAATATTCTCAGTAGCTGAATAGTCCTGCTGTGTTCTCAGGGATATATCTGAAAACTGAAATTATGGCCCTTATATTGTAGCATTTATTGTACTGGGCATTCTATATATACTTTTCATCGTTAGATATACTAACTTGG
This sequence comes from Anomaloglossus baeobatrachus, assembly GCF_048569485.1. Taxonomy (NCBI): domain Eukaryota; kingdom Metazoa; phylum Chordata; class Amphibia; order Anura; family Aromobatidae; genus Anomaloglossus; species Anomaloglossus baeobatrachus. The sequence continues at coordinate 298,702,807 of NC_134359.1, forward strand.
TAACATACATTTCTATTTCTGAATGGTATTTATCCCTTTATCTGGTCAAACAGACTTGCTGAACATAAATTCTTTTCTGCAGCTACTGAATGATGCTGTATCTAACGGACTAATGGATAATTAATAGAATCCTTATATATATATATATATATATATATATATATATATATATATATATATATATATATATATATATATCGAATAACAGGCTAACAATCAAGCTGTATGACTACATCACTGTCGGTTGATGTGGTTCCTCCAGTCTGGTGGAGCATATGTGGAGTGTTTCCTGAATACATGTAATTTTCCACATTACCTATATATATGTTGATATGATTCAATACTCACATGTTTAAGTACCATCTTTTCAGGCACTAGCCTATTTTAGTGTGGTGCGCTCCATCTCTGCTCCACCTGACAGGGGTTGCATATAGTGCTCTATACATTATTAAAATCTAAAATTGTTTTGATGTTATCATACCTACTAGCCTAGCTTAAATATAGAATATGAGGAATTCTTTCCACAGCCCCAGCACCTTGAGCATTTTTTGTATGTAACTGCCATTGTATGCGTATGGTCTCATGCAAACCGAATTTATCCTCCTAAAATAGCCCTCTTGTTATAGTTAGGAGTATCTACTAGATTTTCTAGAGATCTATTCATGGTAACTTTGACCCTTTAAGATCAACTATTTATGCTCCTTATCTCCTATACACCCACGGCCCTATATGACCTTTTGACAATATGGACTAATTCGGTTTCATCACTCCATGAGTATACCCAACATTACTTGCATTGATTGTAACTGTATGTATCTACACCCTGATTACAAGACTTGGGTGACCACTGGGGGTCATTTTGTATCATCACTGTTCTGCATCCCCCCCCCTCTCCCCTTTTTTATAATTTTTGTACTTTTTAACCTTTTCTACTCAATTGATCCAATAATAAATATTATTGTTTTTAACATGTGTTTCAGTGTTTTTTCTGTAGGTTTTCATGTATATGTACACTGGAGCAATTAATATGTTCTCTTGTTTATTGAAGAATCAATTGTGTAGAATAAGAATATTAATGGGGGATTATGATAATCTGTAAAGGGTTAATCCTATGATAACGTGCTGATATATAGCTGGGATATGTCATCACTTTCTGACTCTCGGGACCCCGCAGATCCTGACTATTAGGCCCAGTGCCCACGCTGTGTAGTTTTGACGCGTATTTTCAGAAATCTGCAGCAAAATCTCATGTCCATTGTGAAGCCAGAAAAGTCTGAGGATTCAGAAGTGCTGTGCCCACGATGCTTATTTTTCCCTTGCGTATTTGGTGCAGATTTGGTGCAGAAAAAAAGAAATCTGCACCAAATACGCAGGAAAAATACTCAACGTGGGCACAGCACATCTGAATCCTCATAGACTTTGCTGGCTTCACAATGGACATGAGATTTTGCTGAAGATTTCTGAAAATCTGCGTCAAAATCCGCAGCGTGGGCACTGGGCCTAAAGGAGCTGCAGCATTAGTTCAGCCTCCTGCACGTCAGAGGTCCAGCTTCTCCCAGTGCAGAAGCTGCAGTATGGCCGCAGTGGATGGGGGGCACATCAGGGGGTCCGGAGGCTGCTGTGCAGGGCAAACAGCGAGGGGGATGCAGCAGTAAATCCACTGTGCGGCCCCTTCATTCTCAGGGTCTGTGGGGTTCCCACCAATCAGAAAGTGATGACATATTGAAGTTATGTGTTATCTCCCCGATATCTGCGGCAGCTTCAGGGGATCCGGGTGACGTGGGATCAGTTTGTTATTATTGATCACAGAGAGCACCCGGACTGTGTGGGATGATGGGAGTTGTAGTCTTTGTTGTGTATTATCCGAGCTCGTCAATTTTACATACAATATAATAAAGATCTACTTTACTGTAACTGATTTCTCTCCATATTTCCCACCAAAAACATCTCTACATTTATATGAGGGAACCGGTGGGGGAAGGGACTGCTGGGACCCCACTGACACTGAGAGCGGGGGTCTTGTGTGTGATCAGCCGCTTCTGTATCTCCTTCCGTTGACACTGCAGAGCCGTATACACGGAGGGCTCGTATGTACGGAGATATTCTCCCATAGAAGTTATGCATGTCACAGCCTGACTACACACTGGTAACCTTGGCGACCACTTGCTCTTTGCTTCTTATATAACATTGATATTGCCTCTGGTGATTTTCTTCAGTTTGGATATGTTCACATCAGTTCATTTTCAGTCAGATTTGGGGTGGGCTCGCTCTGAGATATAGACAGTAGGGGGCTCCTTTGCCAGAACAGTATATGGGGCACTTTGATGTCCAATAGCTTATTAAAATGCACAATCTCCATTGCGTTGGAGCTGGATGTGGCCCCCTGCCCTATTGGGCCCCTGTACGGCTGCACATGTTGCATCAACGGTACGTCCGCCCCTGGCTGAGACCCCATTTCAGGAGCAGAATGGTGGTCGGCCATTTTGTAGCTTTGTAGTCCGTGTAACACAAGCTTTATGATCAGTGACAGAGATGATCTCTGAGGAGAAGTGTGTAGGACGGAGAGCGGCGGCCATATTACAGGGATTTGATTCTGTTTCAATAATCACTTTATGTAAAAGCTTTGAAGACCCAGTAATGGAGGAGTGGAGCGCGGGCGGCCATGTTACATCTCCACATTGAACCGAACTCACCTGGATGATTAAAAAGTACTTAGCGTTTTTTGTGTACGAGCCCTATTTTGTGTTGCATACATTGGGGGGGGGGTCCCTTTCCTGGGCTCACCACTATTATCTACACGTTCTTCCCACACAAGGCTTTAATGACGAGCTAGGCCTTGTTTTCTTTCACTTCCCCATTCACATGCAGCTGGTTTGGCACATGGAGAGGTCGAACATACCGTGTTTTTCCAAAAATAAGATACTGTGTTATAGTTTTTTTGCCCCCCAAAAAAGTACTAGGGCTTATTTTTGGAGGATGTCTTATTTCTGGAGAAATATGGTCAAGGGTAAGTTTATCCCCCCAGAAAAAGCAGACACCCCACTTCCCAGGACACTCATACTTACCAGACCCGGACGTTTGCATGGCTCCCAGGCCCTCCCTGTGATCTCCAGTGGGTGCTGCACGCCGTCCTCCCCTGTGTCTGACAGACACACACTTGCAGATCACACACACACTCATTACATCCAGCGTTACAGAATACTTCTCGCTACAGGAAATGATGAGAGGAAATCACATGTCCGGCCTGCAGGTCCTGTAAGCAAGCATTCTTGCGCTCCACTGCACAGCCGCCCTGGATTCTGCCAGCCAGAGGAAATCGGTGTTGCTGGATTTGGTGAGTGTGTGTGTGATGCGATGTGTGTGTGATCCGATGTTTGTGTCTGTGATCAGATGTGTGTGTGTGTGAGATCGGATGTTTGTGTGTGCGATCTGATTGTGTGTGTGAGATCGGATGTGTGTGTGAGATCGGATGTGTGTGTGTGCGATCGGATGTGTGTGTGTGCGATCGGATGTGTGTGTGTGCGATCGGATGTGTGTGTGTGCGATCGGATGTTTGTGTGTGCGATCGGATGTGTGTGTGTGCGATCGGATGTTTGTGTGTGCGATCGGATGTTTGTGTGTGCGATCGGATGTTTGTGTGTGCGATCGGATGTTTGTGTGTGCGATCGGATGTTTGTGTGTGCGATCGGATGTTTGTGTGTGCGATTGGATGTTTGTGTGTGCGATCTGATTGTGTGTGTGAGATCGGATGTGTGGGTGTGTGAGATTGGATTGTGTGTGTGAGATTGGATTGTGTGTGTGTGTGTGAGATTGGATTGTGTGTGTGTGTGAGATTGGATTGTGTGTGTGTGTGTGAGATTGGATTGTGTGTGTGTGTGTGTGAGATTGGATTGTGTGTGTGTGTGTGTGAGATTGGATTGTGTGTGTGTGTGAGATTGGATTGTGTGTGTGTGTGTGTGTGAGATTGGATTGTGTGTGTCTGTGTGTGAGATTGGATTGTGTGTGTCTGTGTGTGAGATTGGATTGTGTGTGTGTGTGTGTGAGATTGGATTGTGTGTGTGTGTGTGTGAGATTGGATTGTGTGTGTGTGTGTGTGAGATTGGATTGTGTGTGTGTGTGTGTGAGATTGGATTGTGTGTGTGAGATTGGATTGTGTGTGTGAGATTGGATTGTGTGTGTGAGATTGGATTGTGTGTGTGTGTGAGATTGGATTGTGTGTGTCTGTGTGTGAGATTGGATTGTGTGTGTGTGTGTGTGAGATTGGATTGTGTGTGTCTGTGTGTGATTGGATTGTGTGTGTCTGTGTGAGATTGGATTGTGTGTGATCGGATGATTGCGGGGTGCTGCTGTGTATAATGAAGGTCCTGCAGTATCTGTATCTTTTTTAGCTGCACGGACACTTTATTATTGATCCGCGACTAGGGCTTATTTTCGGGGGAGGGCTTATATTTAAGCCTTGTTCTGAAAATGCTGAAAATCCCCGCTAGGGCTTATTTTTGGACAAACACGGTAAGGCTGCTTTCACACATCTGGTTTTTGCAGTGCGGCACAATACGGCGCCTTGCAGAGAAAATGCAACCATTTTTTTTTTCGCCGGTTGCGTTTTTTCAGCATAGACTTGCATTTGCGCCGTATTGTGCTACATGGCCTTGCGTTGTGTCCGGTTTTTACTGGATGCGGCAGATTTAGCCCATGCGGCGGCCGGATGGAATGTTGCCTGGCACGTTTTGTTCGTGCAGCAAAAAACCCGCATTGCGCCGGATCCAGCGCGATGCGGCACAATTTACAATGCAAGTCTATGGCCTATGCGGTTTTTTACACAGCGCATGCTCAGTATCAAGCCGCACCCGTCAAAAAACCGATGGGAAGCTTGGAAAAACTTATGCAAAGGATCCATTTTTTTCGCAGCATCCGTTGCATAGGTTTTTGAACCGGATTGAGCCACACTGCAAAAACCGGATGTGTGAAAGCCGCCTATGTGATCAGCCCCATCCGTATTTCAGGACACCGTGATGGGGTTACACGGCTCTTATTACCATTTATATGAATAATGGAGTTTATATATTTATTACTCGCAGTGTGTGGATGTATCGTGTATGTATATGGATGAACTGTGTATCCTGAGAGAGAAAGAAAGGTCACTAACCCGGTTACCCCGATGACCACTTATCCTCCTCACACTGACCCGCTTATCCCGCTCACACTGACCCGCTCATCCTCCTCACACTGACCCGCTTATCCCCCTCACACTGACCCGCTTATCCTCCTCACACTGACCCGCTTAACCCGCTCACACTGACCCGCTTATCCTCCTCACACTGACCCGCTTATCCTCCTCACACTGACCCGCTTATCCCCCTCACACTGACCCGCTTATCCTCCTCACACTGACCCGCTTATCCTCCTCACACTGACCCGCTTATCCCGCTCACACTGACCCGCTTATCCCCCTCACACTGACCCGCTTATCCTCCTCACACTGACCCGCTTATCCCCCTCACACTGACCCGCTTATCCCCCTCACACTGACCCGCTTATCCTCCTCACACTGACCCGCTTATCCCCCTCACACTGACCCGCTTATCCCCCTCACACTGACCCGCTTATCCTCCTCACACTGACCCGCTTATCCCCCTCACACTGACCCGCTTATCCTCCTCACACTGACCCGCTTATCCTCCTCACACTGACCCGCTTATCCTCCTCACACTGACCCGCTTATCCCGCTCACACTGACCCGCTTATCCTCCTCACACTGACCCGCTTATCCTCCTCACACTGACCCGCTTATCCCCCTCACACTGACCCGCTTATCCTCCTCACACTGACCCGCTTATCCCCCTCACACTGACCCGCTTATCCCCCTCACACTGACCCGCTTATCCTCCTCACACTGACCCGCTTATCCCCCTCACACTGACCCGCTTATCCTCCTCACACTGACCCGCTTATCCTCCTCACACTGACCCGCTTATCCTCCTCACACTGACCCGCTTATCCCGCTCACACTGACCCGCTTATCCTCCTCACACTGACCCGCTTATCCCCCTCACACTGACCCGATTATCCCCCTCACACTGACCCGCTTATCCCCCTCACACTGACCCGCTTATCCTCCTCACACTGACCCGCTTATCCTCCTCACACTGACCCGCTTATCCTCCTCACACTGACCCGCTTATCCCCCTCACACTGACCCGCTTATTCCCCTCACACTGACCCGCTTATTCCCCTCACACTGACCCGCTTATCCTCCTCACACTGACCCGCTTATCCCGCTCACACTGACCCGCTTATCCTCCTCACACTGACCCGCTTATCCCCCTCACACTGACCCGCTTATCCTCCTCACACTGACCCGCTTATCCCCCTCACACTGACCCGCTTATCCCCCTCACACTGACCCGCTTATCCTCCTCACACTGACCCGCTTATCCCGCTCACACTGACCCGCTTATCCCGCTCACACTGACCCGCTTATCCCGCTCACACTGACCCGCTTATCCCGCTCACACTGACCCGCTTATCCCGCTCACACTGACCCGCTTATCCCGCTCACACTGACCCGCTTATCCTCCTCACACTGACCCGCTTATCCTCCTCACACTGACCCGCTTATCCTCCTCACACTGACCCGCTTATCCCGCTCACACTGACCCGCTTATCCTCCTCACACTGACCTGCTTATCCCGCTCACACTGACCCGCTTATCCCCCTCACACTGACCCGCTTATCCTCCTCACACTGACCCGCTTATCCTCCTCACACTGACCCGCTTATCCTCCTCACACTGACCCGCTTATCCCGCTCACACTGACCCGCTTATCCCGCTCACACTGACCCGCTTATCCCGCTCACACTGACCCGCTTATCCTCCTCACACTGACCCGCTTATCCTCCTCACACTGACCCGCTTATCCTCCTCACACTGACCCGCTTATCCTCCTCACACTGACCCGCTTATCCTCCTCACACTGACCCACTTATCCTCCTCACACTGACCCGCTTATCCCGCTCACACTGACCCGCTTATCCTCCTCACACTGACCCGCTTATCCCGCTCACACTGACCCGCTTATCCCCCTCACACTGACCCGCTTATCCCCCTCACACTGACCCGCTTATCCTCCTCACACTGACCCGCTTATCCTCCTCACACTGACCCGCTTATCCCGCTCACACTGACCCGCTTATCCCGCTCACACTGACCCGCTTATCCTCCTCACACTGACCCGCTTATCCTCCTCACACTGACCCACTTATCCTCCTCACACTGACCCGCTTATCCCGCTCACACTGACCCGCTTATCCTCCTCACACTGACCCGCTTATCCCCCTCACACTGACCCGCTTATCCCCCTCACACTGACCCGCTTATCCTCCTCACTGACCCGCTTATCCCCCTCACACTGACCCGCTTATCCCGCTCACACTGACCCGCTTATCCTCCTCACACTGACCCGCTTATCCTCCTCACACTGACCCGCTTATCCTCCTCACACTGACCTGCTTATCCCCCTCACACTGACCCGCTTATCCCCCTCACACTGACCCACTTATCCCGCTCACACTGACCCGCTTATCCTCCTCACACTGACCCGCTTATCCCGCTCATCCTCCTCACACTGACCCGCTTATCCCCCTCACACTGACCCGCTTATCCCGCTCACACTGACCCGCTTATCCCCCTCACACTGACCCGCTTATCCCCCTCACACTGACCCGCTTATTCTCCTCACACTGACCCGCTTATCCCCCTCACACTGACCCGCTTATCCCCCTCACACTGACCCGCTTATCCCCCTCACACTGACCCGCTTATCCCCCTCACACTGACCCGCTTATCCTCCTCACACTGACCCGCCTATCCTCCTCACACTGACCCGCTTATCCTCCTCACACTGACCCGCTTATTCCCCTCACACTGACCCGCTTATCCTCCTCACACTGACCCGCTTATCCTCCTCACACTGACCCGCTTATCCTCCTCACACTGACCCGCTTATCCTCCTCACACTGACCCGCTCATCCTCCTCACACTGACCCGCTTATCCTCCTCACACTGACCCGCTTATTCCCCTCACACTGACCCGCTTATCCTCCTCACACTGACCCGCTTATCCCCCTCACACTGACCCGCTTATCCCCCTCACACTGACCCGCTTATCCCCCTCACACTGACCCGCTTATCCCCCTCACACTGACCCGCTTATCCCCCTCACACTGACCCGCTTATCCTCCTCACACTGACCCGCTTATCCCGCTCACACTGACCCGCTTATCCCGCTCACACTGACCCGCTTATCCCGCTCACACTGACCCGCTTATCCTCCTCACACTGACCCGCTTATCCTCCTCACACTGACCCGCTTATCCTCCTCACACTGACCCGCTTATCCCCTTCACACTGACCCGCTTATCCTGCTCACAATGACCCGCTTATCCCCCTCACACTGACCCGCTTATCCTCCTCACACTGACCCGCTTATCCCGCTCACACTGACCCGCTTATCCCGCTCACACTGACCCGCTTATCCTCCTCACACTGACCCGCTTATCCCCCTCACACTGACCCGCTTATCCCCCTCACACTGACCCGCTTATCCTCCTCACACTGACCCGCTTATCCTCCTCACACTGACCCGCTTATCCTCCTCACACTGACCCGCTTATCCCCCTCACACTGACCCGCTTATCCCCCTCACACTGACCCGCTTATCCCGCTCACACTGACCCGCTTATCCCCCTCACACTGACCCGCTTATCCCGCTCAAACTGACCCGCTTATCCTCCTCACACTGACCCGCTTATCCTCCTCACACTGACCCGCCTATCCTCCTCACACTGACCCGCCTATCCTCCTCACACTGACCCGCCTATCCTCCTCACACTGACCCGCTTATCCTCCTCACACTGACCCGCTTATTCCCCTCACACTGACCCGCTTATCCTCACACTGACCCGCTTATCCTCCTCACACTGACCCGCTTATCCCCCTCACACTGACCCGCTTATCCCCCTCACACTGACCCGCTTATCCCGCTCACACTGACCCACTTATCCCGCTCACACTGACCCGCTTATCCTCCTCACACTGACCCGCTTATCCCGCTCATCCTCCTCACACTGACCCGCTTATCCCCCTCACACTGACCCGCTTATCCCCCTCACTGACCCGCTTATCCCCCTCACACTGACCCGCTTATCCCCCTCACACTGACCCGCTTATCCCCCTCACACTGACCCGCTTATTCTCCTCACACTGACCCGCTTATCCCCCTCACACTGACCCGCTTATCCCCCTCACACTGACCCGCTTATCCCCCTCACACTGACCCGCTTATCCTCCTCACACTGACCCGCTTATCCTCCTCACACTGACCCGCCTATCCTCCTCACACTGACCCGCTTATCCTCCTCACACTGACCCGCTTATTCCCCTCACACTGACCCGCTTATCCTCCTCACACTGACCCGCTTATCCTCCTCACACTGACCCGCTTATCCTCCTCACACTGACCCGCTTATCCTCCTCACACTGACCCGCTTATCCTCCTCACACTGACCCGCTCATCCTCCTCACACTGACCCGCTCATCCTCCTCACACTGACCCGCTTATTCCCCTCACACTGACCCGCTTATTCCCCTCACACTGACTCGCTTATCCTCCTCACACTGACCCGCTTATCCTCCTCACACTGACCCGCTTATCCCCCTCACACTGACCCGCTTATCCCCCTCACACTGACCCGCTTATCCCCCTCACACTGACCCGCTTATCCCCCTCACACTGACCCGCTTATCCCGCTCACACTGACCCGCTTATCCCGCTCACACTGACCCGCTTATCCCGCTCACACTGACCCGCTTATCCCGCTCACACTGACCCGCTTATCCTCCTCACACTGACCCGCTTATCCTCCTCACACTGACCCGCTTATCCTCCTCACACTGACCCGCTTATCCTCCTCACACTGACCCGCTTATCCCCCTCACACTGACCCGCTTATCCTGCTCACAATGACCCGCTTATCCCCCTCACACTGACCCGCTTATCCCCCTCACACTGACCCGCTTATCCTCCTCACACTGACCCGCTTATCCCGCTCACACTGACCCGCTTATCCCGCTCACACTGACCCGCTTATCCTCCTCACACTGACCCGCTTATCCCCCTCACACTGACCCGCTTATCCTCCTCACACTGACCCGCTTATCCCCCTCACACTGACCCGCTTATCCCCCTCACACTGACCCGCTTATCCTCCTCACACTGACCCGCTTATCCCCCTCACACTGACCCGCTTATCCCCCTCACACTGACCCGCTTATCCCGCTCACACTGACCCGCTTATCCCCCTCACACTGACTTGCTTATCCCGCTCACACTGACCCGCTTATCCCGCTCACACTGACCCGCTTATCCCGCTCACACTGACCCGCTTATCCTCCTCACACTGACCCGCCTATCCTCCTCACACTGACCCGCCTATCCTCCTCACACTGACCCGCCTATCCTCCTCACACTGACCCGCCTATCCTCCTCACACTGACCCGCCTATCCTCCTCACACTGACCCGCTTATCCTCCTCACACTGACCCGCTTATCCTCCTCACACTGACCCGCTTATCCTCCTCACACTGACCCGCTTATCCTCCTCACACTGACCCGCTTATCCTCCTCACACTGACCCGCTTATCCCGCGCACACTGACCCGCTTATCCCGCGCACACTGACCCGCTTATCCCCCTCACACTGACCCGCTTATCCCGCGCACACTGACCCGCTTATCCCCCTCACACTGACCCGCTTATCCCCCTCACACTGACCCGCTTATCCTCCTCACACTGACCCGCTTATCCTGCTCACACTGACCTGCTTATCCCGCTCACACTGACCCGGTCATCTGGCTCACACTGACCCGCTCATCTGGCTCACACTGACCCGCTTATCCCGCTCACACTGACCCGCTTATCCTCCTCACACTGACCCGCTTATCCTCCTCACACTGACCCGCTTATCCTCCTCACACTGACCCGCTTATCCTCCTCACACTGACCCGCTTATCCTCCTCACACTGACCCGCTTATCCTCCTCACACTGACCCGCTTATCCTCCTCACACTGACCGGCTTATCCTCCTCACACTGACCGGCTTATCCTCCTCACACTGACCCGCTTATCCTCCTCACACTGACCCGCTTATCCTCCTCACACTGACCCGCTTATCCTCCTCACACTGACCCGCTTATCCCCCTCACACTGACCCGCTTATCCTCCACACTGACCCGCCTATCCTCCTCACACTGACCCGCCTATCCTCCTCACACTGACCCGCTTATCCTCCTCACACTGACCCGCTTATCCTCCTCACACTGACCCGCTTATCCCCCTCACACTGACCCGCTTATCCTCCTCACACTGACCCGCTTATCCTCCTCACACTGACCCGCTTATCCTCCTCACACTGACCCGCTTATCCTCCTCACACTGACCCGCTTATCCCCCTCACACTGACCCGCTTATCCCCCTCACACTGACCCGCTTATCCCCCTCACACTGACCCGCTTATCCCCCTCACACTGACCCGCTTATCCCCCTCACACTGACCCGCTTATCCCCCTCACACTGACCCGCTTATCCTCCTCACACTGACCCGCTTATCCTCCTCACACTGACCCGCTTATCCCCCTCACACTGACCCGCTTATCCCCCTCACACTGACCCGCTTATCCTCCTCACACTGACCCGCTTATCCTCCTCACACTGACCCGCTTATCCTCCTCACACTGACCCGCTTATCCTCCTCACTGACCCGCTTATCCCGCGCACACTGACCCGCTTATCCCGCGCACACTGACCCGCTTATCCCCCTCACACTGACCCGCTTATCCCGCGCACACTGACCCGCTTATCCCGCTCACACTGACCCGCTTATCCCGCTCACACTGACCCGCTTATCCCGCTCACACTGACCCGCTTATCCCGCTCACACTGACCCGCTTATCCCGCTCACACTGACCCGAATATCCCGCTCACACTGACCCGAATATCCTCCTCACACTGACCCTCTTATCCCGCTCACACTGACCCGAATTTCCTCCTCACACTGACCCGCTTATCCCGCTCACACTGACCCGAATATCCTGCTCACACTGACCCACGTATCCCGCGCACACTAACCCGCTTATCCCGCTCACACTGACCCGCTTATCCAGCTCACACTGACCGAATTTCCTGCTCACACTGACCCGCTTATCCCGCTCACACTGACCCGCTTATCCCGCTCACACTGACCCGCTTATCCCACTCACACTGAGCCACTTATCCCACTCACACTGACCCGAAGATCCCGCTCACACTGACCCGACGATCCTGCTCACACTGACCCGCTTATCCCGCTCACACTGACCCGCTTATCCCGCTCATACTGACCCGCTTATCCCGCTCATACTGACCCGCTTATCCCGCTCACACTGACCCGCTTATCCCGCTCACACTGACCCGCTTATCCCGCTCACACTGACCCGCTTATCCCGCTCACACTGACCCGCTTATCCCGCTCACACTGAGCCGCTTATCCCGCTCACACTGAGCCGCTTATCCCGCTCACACTGAGCCACTTATCCCGCTCACACTGACCCAAATATCCTGCTCACACTGACACAGTTGTTTCACTCACAACTCGAATACACACACACACACACACACGGGATATAGAAGGCACAGAAAACACATTAGCACTGCTGCAAGTTTTCAATATCAGGAAACTATTACTGGCATCTATGTGCTGGAAATATATAACTCAGAAGATTGTAAGGATATATTTTTCTTTGCCCTGAAAAATGTGCTTCGGGGTAAGGCTTATTCTCGGGGAAAAACACAGTTGGGGGGAAGTTTACCACACATAAAATGCAGATCCCCCCAGGAGAATCATACTTACCAGACCCCGGATGTCTGCGTCGCTCCCAGGTCCTCCTGTGATCCTCGGTGGGTGCTCCCAGCAGATATGCTGCACGTAGACTTCCCTGCTTCTGGCCGACACTCACACACATCAGATCACACACTCTCATACTCATATCAGATCACACACACAATTGCGCACACACACTCACCATATCTGGCGATATCGATTCTGGCTGGCAGAGAATCCTCAGACGCTGTGCAGTGGAGCGCGAGGACTGGTGGTGGAACGCATCAATGCGGCTATTAATCATACACAGGACTGCCGTCTTCAGCCTGTGCATCACTGAGTTGGGGCCTCTCCTGAAGCAGTTTTCTGCTGATTGTGGGACTCTCGGACCACCAACAATCTCATAGTGAGATGAGTCATCCATTTTTAGGTCCTGGACAGCCCACTTAATCTATGGGGCGTGTGTGTGTGGCGCCCTGGACTAGTCAGGTCGTCACAGGTACTTCAACACACCCCACCCCCCACCCCGAGATAGGCACATCAGCCAGACACAAAATCCTTGTTGCCTTCCTCCAGGGGCTGATGTCCACACCAGGTGGAGCGGAGCCAGGCGGTTGGCCCCGCCCATCGAGGAGTTCACAGTCCTGGAGGCGGGAAAAGTAAGAAGATCAGTTTGAGGAGTGAAAGTGAGAGGAGCTACTGCTGGTGTCCGGGTGCGTGGCCCAGGCACTAAGAGCAAGTTTGGCAGACGGTGGTGGCCGTCTGCAGGAGAGGCAGATCAACCCTGAACCGTAGGACCGGGGTTGGGCGGCGGCCCACCGGTACCGAACCGGGGAGCGAAGTGAAGCCAGCACACACAGGCAGGGCCTGCGGACCCCGACCATGCTTGGAGCTGCCGACAAAGGTCAAATCCGTCAGTGACCGGAACTCCAGAGGTTTCCTAACAGCCAAGACCCGATTGAAGGTAACCGTGCAACCAATGAAAGGAAATACAGCTACCGCCACAGCTAGAGTTCCAAGGGCCAGAGCCTGCAGGCAAAAGAGCTCCTCCGGCACATATACACGCTGGGGAGCGGGTTACCGGTGGGAACCCATCGGAACCGAACATACACACAGGTGCAGGGAAAGGCAGCCACCACCAACCGTCCGGGAGAAACTCCAGCAGCCGGCTGCGGGACCCGTCCATCCAGCCGTTTGGTTTACCAGAGACTTTGCGTACCTTTGTGGCTGAGTGAGTACACCAGTGCCATCCGGCACCGCGCCGCGCTGTCCCAGCAACCCTGTGCCTCACCAACCCTGCCTCCCCGTCACCTCACCGGGCCCCGGGACCACCAACCCCTATCCACAGAGGGGGAAAACAACATCCCAGCTGCTCCCTAACATCGCTCCCGGGATCCCCGTCACCAGCAGCGGTGGTGCCCAACTTCACCACAACCCGTGGGTGGCGTCACGAACTCAAACCCCAACCAAAAACTATCCCCTTTTCACTCACGGGCGAGGAGCGCCGCTCGAGTCCCCGGATCCGGCCCACCTCTCGAGCCACCGAGCAACAGCAGCAGCAGCAGCGCCAGACCGGAGCATGTAGTGCGAGCGCAGCGCCCCGCCGCCCATGACATGTGTCTCTAGAAGTACAAGCTGGACACAACGTATAGGGCACAGTAATGGCAGATTGGCAATTTTCATTCATCAACATCCACTGTAAACCAATTTTTGGAAGACACCAGTGGTGTCAAAATTGTCACTAAACCCCGAGATGACTTTCCTGAGTGTAATTTGGAAATTCAGGCCACGTTTGGGTGATTTGTTGCTTTAGCAGCTTAGTAGCTGTGCACGGGGCGCCCAGGTATTACTCCAGGAAACTTTGCCCCAAAAGTCAAATGTTGCTCCTTCTGAGCCGAGTCCCCAAACAGAAGTGTGTGACCACATGTGGGGTATTGATGTACTCGGGAGAAATAGAGTAATAATCAATGGGGTACTTTTTTTTATTTTGTAGCCAGAGTAAGGATGAAGCTATTAGATATAAATCCACTTATTATTACTGCACCAAATGTCATTTTTCATCCCACACAACTAAATGGTGATGAAATTGGTGAAATATTGGTGGCTAAAAATGCTCATTGCACCCCTAGAAGAATTCCCTATGGGGTGCAGTTTCCTATATTGGGTCATTGGAGGGTTTTCTGCTGTCCTGGCACCTCAGGGGCTATGATAGTGGCGCCAACAAAGTATTATTGCCAATTTGGGCTCCAAAAGCCAAATAGCGACTCTTCCCTTTCGAGGCCCATCGTCTGCACAAACAGCAATTTCCAAACACATATTGAGAATTGCCTCTTTGTGGGAAATTGCTTTATAAATGTCGGGGTCCATTTCCTACAACCCGTCCAACACATTGATCAGATTATTCACAGTGATTGGTAAATAGGGTAAAACCAAAAATGGTCTGATTGTTTTTTTACCATTATTATGCTTTTGCTGCATTTTTTTATGTTTTTCTTCTTTATTTGATGCATTTTTGGTGCCGATTTGAAGCGTGTTTTTTAATACTTTTCTAGATAACAGAACAGTTTTGATTCTACATTTAACCCTTTCCTGACATATGAGGTACAGTTACATCACATGTCCTGTCCCTGATGTGGGAGCCTCATCTTTTCTGGCAGATGATGGCTGAATTATTCAGCCATCATCTGCCTCAAAAATCCGAGGATGCTGCAGAGTTCCGCCCGCGACTGTTAACATGTTAAATGCCGCTTTCAATTCCATGTGCCCATGACGTGATGATCGCAGGTTCAAGTTCCTTAATGGGACTAACAAATACAGTAAAAAGTTTTGAAAAAAAAGTTGTCACCCCTTTTTTGCGCCATTAAAAATAATAAAAAAAAGCCCACACATTACTATCCCTGCGTTCACAAGTTTCCAATCTATCAAAATATAAAATAAAATAATCAGATCGGTTAACAACATAATGTCTTTTGGAAGAAGGGGAGGAAAAAACGAATATGAAAACTCACGGCATGAAGGGGTTAGAAGCGCATTTGCATTTTTAACCTGCATTTTTCAGACTCGTCTCACAGGAAAGCGAAACCTCATGTGGTTAAGATTATGTAAAAATAAAATTTCTGACTGCTAAATCTATGAATGGAGGAACAAAAAAATAAAACCATAGGTCCCAAGTGACCTGGATACAGCAGTCTTCACCCTGTAGTCCTGGATTGGGGTTGTGTGGTACGGGCGGCGGGGCGCTGCTCGCCCGCTGCGGGGGGGCTGCTCGAGTCCGGCGCTGCTTGCTGGTGCTCGGTGGCTCGAGCTACGGGCCGGATCCGGGACACTCGAGCGGCGCTCCTCGCCCGGCACAGTGAAAAGGGGGATTGGTTGTTGGGGATAGTGTCCGTGACGCCACCCACGGTGTGTGGTGAAGGTGGGCACCACCGCTGCTGATGACGGGGATCCCGGGAGCGGTGTTAGGGAGCAGCTGAGGTGTTGTTGTCCCCCTCCGTGGGTAGGGGTTGGTGGTCCCGGGGCCCAGTGACGTGGAGATGGGGATGCAGGGTAGGTGAGGTGCCTCACAGGGGCAGCGCGTTGGGGAGGTGCCGTACGGCACGGTAGTACTCACTCAGCAGAAAGTATGACACAGTCTTTGGTAAAACAAACGGCTGGATGGACGGGTCTCACAGCCGGCTGCTGTAACTTCTCCCAGTCAGCTGGTGGCGGCTGCCTTTCCCTGCACCTGTGTGTGTTCAGCTATGATGGCTTCCCACCGGTAGCCCGCTCCCCAGCGTGTATGTGCTGTAGGATCCCGTTTTCCCGCAGGCTCTGACCCTGGGAATTCTAGCTGTTATGCGGTAGCTCTATTTTCCTCTTCTTGTGTTTGGACTGTCGCCTTCTTACGGGTCTTGGTCGTTAGGGAACCCCTGGGGTCCCGGTCACTAAGGGATTTGATCTTTTCAGCGGCTCCAAGCCTGGTCGGGGTCCGCAACCCTGCTGGATGGTGCTGGCTGCACTTCGCTGCACGGTTCGGTACCGGCGGGCCACCGCCCGACCCCGGTCCTACGGAGCAACGTCGATTCGCCTCTCCTGCAGACGGCCACCACCGTCTGCCAACCTTGCTGGACGTGCCCGGGCTCCAACCGGACACCTGCAGTAGCTCTCCACAGTTTCACTGCTCAACACTATTCTGACTACAGTTTCCTGCCTCCAGGACTGTGAACTCCTCAGTGGGTGGGGCCAACCGCCTGGCTCCACCCCACCTGGTGTGGACATCAGCCCCTGGAGGGAGTCAACAAGGGTTTGTGTCTGACTAATGGATCTGACTGGGGGTGTAGGGTGTGTTGGTGTCTTACCTGTGACGACCTGGCTAGTCCAGGGCGCCACATTCCCCCTTGGTTAAATGCAGACCGTCCGCGGGCTGCCCGTCCATCACTGGTTTTATTTTTCTTTTTGTAAACTGTAAAAAGGGAATAAATAACAGTTCAACATAAGTATTCTGTAGGTCATCACTTAAACGTTTCAAACTGTAAAACTGTACATTTTTATTAATGACGGTCGGTTTCCGCTCTCTCCCACCCAAACAACCTATCCCTGATGCTGCCCCTAAGAAGTGGGCAGCACCCCTTGACCCCAGTCCAGGTTGCCCGAGCTGGAACGCGTACGGTATCTCGCACCCGACGGCACATCAAGAGACCCCACGTCCAGGGGGACCCCTGAACTCCGGAGGATCGCCACCGGTTCTTGTGGTGGCGGGCCTGGGCCATCACTTCCCTCCAGGGCCATCCTCCAAATCAGCCTCTCCGGAGGCGGTAACGGAAACACGGCCCCAAAACATATTTACATTCCCACTAGTTCGTGGGGTGCCCTGAAAGTTCTCGGGCTTGTCCATAAGGAGTCCCTTATGCAACGGTGGGGGCAAACGGTTCAACGGTTAATCACTCCCATCCCAACGGGGACGGTTCTCCTTCAACAGTCACTCAGGTTATTTTCACGGTTTTATTAGCTTGAACGGTTACTGATTCATTTATTCAACACACAACTGTTAACGGTACAGATGGTCCCAACGGGGACAACAGTCTACAGCGGCGGACCGCTGCCTCACTTCTGGTCGGCACTGGCGGACAGGGAAGGGGACTGGACCGGTTCCTGGGCCTCCTGGCCCCCTCTCAATTTAACATTCAGGGCATACCAGCCCCTCTCCCCACAGTGTCGGGTGTACCTCACCAGGTCGCCTGGGATCAGGTTGCGGCCCGGGTGGCCCTCTGGCAGATGGGCATTTACATCACGGCGGGCCACAAATATTTCGGCCTCCAGGCCCGGTTCGTAAATGAAGCCGTAGCCTCTGCGGGAGTCAAACCTTCGCACCTGGCCCTCATGCATTGGCTCTGCGGAGGTTCTCCTTTTCTTTAATCGTGCGGGCGACCATCTCTGCCTTCTGCTTCTCCCTCTCCGCAATTTCCCGGCCCAGCTGGCTCGGTTCCCTGTCCCAGTAAGGGGCGTCTGCTTGCCCCTGCGCACGGGTCGGGCCCCGCAAGACCTCTTTTACACTGCCCACAGCTGGCAATATCGGTGGCAGGTCCTGCGGTGACATGGCCTGGGGCGCTGCCTTGCAGCAACGACCTGGCGCAGCCTCAGCCGAGGCGTGGGGGATGGGTACAGGGGCCGTCACCTGCTGGGCCTCCGCCTCCTCCGGAACGGCACGGATCACCGGAGCCAGGACGGTGCTAGGTGCGGTCACTTCCGGTGCTTCCATGGGAGGTTCCAGGGCAGCGGTGCGGGCTGTCTGCGGACTTCGGCTGCAGGTGGGTCCGCTTGGGCGGACAGGCAGGGTTCTGCTACCGGTGTCGGGGTTAGTGGGCCTAGTGGCGGAGCGGCGGCAGCCAACTCGGGTAGCGGGGGAGGGAGCAGGGTGAGCGGGTGCAGGCCGGGCCCCTCAGTCGCAGGGACCGATCCTTCCGGAATATAGGGGAGTGGGTCGCGTACCCGCTCCTCCAAATCTTCCTCCACCTCGCGTCTCTGTATGGCCGCCACTACGTCCGCCATGTCGGCCTCCCACTCCTCCAGGAGGATCTCCACTCGGACCTGCAGATGGCTACTCAGCTGGATGGTCCGGGCCTCCACCCACGCCGCGGTGCCGGGCGCGGTCTGGGGTACTGCGGTGTTGCAGGACGAACGGATCATGCTGTCAGTGGTGACTTCCAGGAACCAGATGGCGGCAGAGTCCTGGCGTCCCTGCTTTTATGGCCTCGGTTTACATGCGGCCAGACATCTTGTTTCCGCCCCCCCTTGGTCTTTTCTCGGCACCTCCTCTTCAGGGGCGGGGTTTCGGCTTTCGCGCCTCCACTGCTCGAGAAGACGCTCGAGGCGGGAAAATCTTCGCGCCCAAGATGGCGGATTCTGAAAATTTTCGGCCAGACGCCGCCGGCGGGAACTACAAGGCGCACCTCTACCAGCCGGTAGAGCGGTAAGATCCTGTTCGTGACGCCAAGTTGTGTGGGCGCGGGCGGCGGGGCGCTGCTCGTCCGCTGCGGGGGGGCTGCTCGGGTCCGGCGCTGCTTGCTGGTGCTCGGTGGCTCGAGCTACGGGCCGGATCCGGGACACTCGAGCGGCGCTCCTCGCCCGGCACAGTGAAAAGGGGGATTGGTTGTTGGGGATAGTGTCCGTGACGCCACCCACGGTGTGTGGTGAAGGTGGGCACCACCGCTGCTGATGACAGGGATCCCGGGAGCGGTTTTAGGGAGCAGCTGAGGTGTTGTTGTCCCCCTCTGTGGGTAGGGGTTGGTGGTCCCGGGGCCCGGTGACGTAGAGATGGGGATGCAGGGTAGGTGAGGTGAAGGGTCGCAGGAGCAGCGGGTTGTGGAGGTGCCGTACGGCACAGTGGTACTCACTCAGCAGAAAGTATGACACAGTCTCTGGTAAAACAAACGGCTGGATGGACGGGTCCCACAGCCGGCTGCTGTAACTTCTCCCAGTCAGCTGGTGGCGGCTGCCTTTCCCTGCACCTGTGTGTGTTCGGCTATGATGGCTTCCCACCGGTAGCCCGCTCCCCAGCGTGTATGTGCTGTAGGAGCCCGTTTGCCCACAGGTTCTGGCCCTGGGAATTCTAGCTGTTATGCAGTAGCTCTATTTACCTCTTCTTGTGTTTGGACTGTCGCCTTCTTACAAGTCTTGGTCGTTAGGGAACCCCTGGGGTCCTGGTCACTAACGGATTTGACCTTTTCAGCGGCTCCAAGCCTGGAGCCAACTTCGCTGCACGGTTCGGTACCGGCGGGCCACCGCCCGTTCCCGGACCTACAGAGCAACGTCGATTCACCTCTCCTGCAGACGGCCACCACCGTCTGCCAACCTTGCTGGACGTGCCCGGGCTCCAACCCGGACACCTGCAGTAGCTCTCCACAGTTTCACTGCTCAACACTATTCTGACTACAGTTTCCTGCCTCCAGGACTGTGAACTCCTCAGTGGGTGGGGCCAACCACCTGGCTCCACCCCACCTGGTGTGGACATCAGCCCCTGGAGGGAGGCAACAAGGGTTTGTGTCTTACTAATGGATCTGACTGGGGGTGTAGGGTGTGTTGGTGTCTTACCAGTGACGACCTGGCTAGTCCAGGGCGCCACATTGTCTATGTCCTGCAGTCCCAGTTTTGGGTCTACGCCCTGCAGTCCTGGATTTAGGTCTGTGCCTTGCAGTCCCAATTTTGGGTCTATGCCCTGCAGTCCCGGATTTGGGTCTATGTCCTGCAGTCCCAAATTTATGTATACGCCCTGCAGTCCTGGATTTAGGTCTACACCCTGCAGTCCTGGATTTAGGTCTACACCCTGCAGTCCCGGATTTGAGTCTACGCTCTGCAGTCCTGGATTTGGGTCTACGCCCTGCAGTCCCAGATTTGGGTCTACGCCCTGCAGTCCCAGATTTGGGTCTACGCCTTGCAGTCCCAGATTTGGGTCTACGCCCTGCAGTCCTGGATTTGGGTCTACGCCCTGCAGTCCTGGATTTGGGTCTACGCCCTGCAGTCCTGGATTTGGGTCTACGCCCTGCAGTCCCGGATTTGGGTCTACGCCCTGCAGTCCCAGATTTGGGTCTACGCCCTGCAGTCCCAGATTTGGGTCTATGCCCTGCAGTCCTGGATTTGGGTCTACGCCCTGCAGTCCCAGATTTGGGTCTACGCCCTGCAGTCCTGGATTTGGGTCTACGCCCTGCAGTCCTGGATTTGGGTCTACGCCCTGCAGTCCTGGATTTGGGTCTACGCCCTGCAGTCCTAGATTTGGGTCTACGCCCTGCAGTCCCAGATTTGGGTCTACGCCCTGCAGTCCCAGATTTGGGTCTACGCCCTGCAGTCCTGGATTTGGGTCTACGCCCTGCAGTCCCAGATTTGGGTCTACGCCCTGCAGTCCTGGATTTGGGTCTACGCCCTGCAGTCCCAGATTTGGGTCTACGCCCTGCAGTCCCGGATTTGGGTCTACGCCCTGCAGTCCTGGATTTGGGTCTACGCCCTGCAGTCCTGGATTTGGGTCTACGCCCTGCAGTCCTGGATTTGGGTCTACGCCCTGCAGTCCTGGATTTGGGTCTACGCCCTGCAGTCCCGGATTTGGGTCTACGACCTGCAGTCCTGGATTTGGGTCTACGCCCTGCAGTCCTGGATTTGGGTCTACGCCCTGCAGTCCTGGATTTGGGTCTACGCCCTGCAGTCCCGGATTTGGGTCTACGCCCTGCAGTCCCAGATTTGGGTCTACGCCCTGCAGTCTGCTGAATGATTTCCATATAAACAAACAATACCAATGTACACGAGGAGTCTCGTGCCATAATTAACATATGGAGAAAGCCATATACAGAATGTAGATGGAACAACAAAGGAAAAAATCTGTACAAAGACTTTATATTTGGAAAACAGATATAAATTTATTGAATAGAAAATACAGACAACAAAGGTTATTTTGATTAAAACTTGTAGAGACAGGTGATGATAACCACCAAAAGGTACCCACATACCAAACTGGCACATGTTACATATTTGAAGCAGAGAGAGCCAAAGAAGGCCAAATGATCAATCAACATAGATGCAAACAAAGTGCTGCAGACACCCTGTGCTAAGGTTGTAATATCATTCCATCAAACATTCTTGCAAATGCAAGTATAACTAATGGCGCAGGGCATCAACCCACACTGTGCTAACCAACTACGATGTATCCACCGCGTCATGCAAGATGGATATGTATGTGACGTTTAGTCAACCTAAGGGACTCCTAAGACTGAACACCGTAGCTAACGGATACAACAGTGGAGGTACCACTCAAAAGGCAGAGTCGTACATGCAAAACATAGAGGCACCCATGTGATCAATCAGTGTAATTGCAAAAAAACCCACTGACTGCTGAAGATATCCTGTGCCAACATTGTAGTATAATCCCATCTTCTGCCACAGCTAGGTTAAGATTCGGCTGTTCACCTTGTGGCGCATGCGTTGCATGCCCTAACATTGAAACAGCGACAGAGTTTACTTCTTCTGATGGGAAAGTTTTTCCCATTAGAAAGAAGATCAATTGCCTTTCCAAGGCTGTGGTGTATTATGCTGTTTGTCCATGTCCTCTCGTCTATGTCGGCCTGACTACTCGGGCCTTGAAGGTCCGAGTGAGGGAACATGTCCGTGATATTCAGGCCGCCATAGACGAGACAGACATTGAGAGCCTTAAGACAATACCTAGGTGTGAGGTAAAGCCTGGGATATGAAGAGGAATTATGACTAAAAGTCATAATTGCTCTCATCACTCCCTGGCAGTGCCCCCCCCCCCTTCGGGTTCTCAAATGTCCAGCATCTGTGGAGGTGTCACATCCCACTTACACCTCCAACAGCCATCTCCTCTGATATGGAGATGAGATGATGTGAGGACAATGGATCCAGGATGACTCCCTGCCGTCACCCTGTAACAAGAGTTGTATCTCATTAGCAAGGCTTGGAAGTAGCCAGACAGAACGACTCCAGTAAAAAATGGTTCATATCTCGCAAGCCATATTTCCGATAAATATGGCAACCATAGAAATGGTGTCTCCGCATGTGGACGATGCTGGCACACCCTTTTTATGGAAGTAGGACATTGGGAAACACACCAAACGTGATATCAGCCATATGGGAACTCGTAGACAGGTCATGAGTCCCCTCGTTCTGTAGCTAAATTCATAACTGTCACAATGAGAGCATTGGCGTCCGCCTACGACGCTCCCAGGCAAAGTTATGGCCCATATTCCATGTTGTGAATTTGTCCATAACTCCAACCAGGGGTGGAGCAGTGCTCCCTGTGAGGTCACTAAGGTAGGAGGGGACCTGGATTTGCCCAGGTTGATAACCCTGCTTCGGCCATTTTCCAGTGTTCTTTTCGCTGGGGGCACGTGCAGGAAACATCTGTGGGAAGAATCCTAGAAACCTGGGTACAGCGCCCCCCTGTGGCCAGACACACAAGGTAACTGATGTAATTGTATACCTGTTTGTAACCCATGCTTTATCTGTAACTGTACTCTGACATATGTATATTCTGTAGATTCCCTATTGTATATATTGTAGTTCTAGTGTGCTTTAAGCTGATTAAATTATATAATTAATCTTGGGCTGTTCTGTTATCTCGATCTGGAATCCCACGTCTGTGTGTTCGGCTAATAGTTACCGTAAATCGGTTGGTGGCAGCGAGTTGTGCCAAGGATTATTGTGGGGAGGCCAGTGAGATTCGGGAAGATATTATATATTCCGCCCGCGGAGGTCGGGGGAATATATACCCTACTCTCACCGGGGACCCTTCAATAATCGGCATAAGTAGTATAGCGGCCTCCTTTCTTATTGTCGGGCAATTCCATAATTGGCCTGACTATAAGAGGGGCGCTAGAGAGCGCGTCACGTGCTCTGTCTGTCGGTCGGGAGGTATAAAGGAGGGGTGACCCCCACTTGTTACCCCCCGATTGTGACGTACTGGTAGCCAGCGCGGGGGATTTCTGAGTGACCCCCCCGGTGGTTCGTGACATATTGGTGGCAGCGGTGGGATCGAGATAATAGTGTGTGTGAGTGTGAGACCCATACTCCCAGACACTAAAGACTGCCTGCAGCAGCTGTGGCTGCTGGGGTCTTCAGACTAGCTCAACACTAGAGTGTCAGAGTGCAGATACTGTAAGGTGTGTGGAGGCATCAGGTGTCAGTTCTGTGTCAGTGACCAAAAGTCTGCAAGAATGGCTGATGGCACCAGGAGCAGAGCTATGCAACTGGCCAATGCTCAGGCAGGAGCCGAAGAGAGGGAGGACGGTGCTGTGGACAGCAATGAGGAGGTTGTCCACGAGTCCTCCAGGAGCTCGACGCCAGAAAACCGCTCTGCAGAGCACATTGCACAACCTAGCACTGCTGGACAAGATGAGGAGGAGCTCGCCCAAGGGTCCTCAATGAGCCAGATGCCAGCCCTCCGCTCTGCAATGGACAGTGAATCACCAGGCTCCGCAGCGGGCCGCAGATCGCCACGTGCCATTCCACCGAGCCTGGGAGGCTCGGATAGCCTTCTTCAAATGGCTATGGCCCTACGCCAGGCTGGAGACCGGGAGGGCTACAAGGAACTCATGGCGGAGCGCAGGACAGAACGTGAGGCTGCGGAGCGAGAGCGACAGGCAGAGCGTGACTACCAGCTGCAGCTAGCTCAGCTCCGGCCCTCATCAGCCACCCGTGACCTTCCAGACACCAAACGTCCAAAGGTCCGTGTTGAGGACTTCCCAGTGCTGGAGAAGGATGGAGACTTGGACTCTTTCTTGACTGCTTTTGAACGGACTTGCTTGCAGCACCATCTGGACAAGGATCAGTGGGCCAAATACCTGACCCCTCGTTTAAGGGGTAAGGCCCTGGAAATCCTTGGGGACTTGCCTGCTGAGGCAGATCAGGGCTACGACACCATCAAGCGGGCCCTGATCCAACAATACAACCTCACTCCGGAGTCCTACCGCAAGAAGTTCCGGACGCTGCAGAAGGGACCAAAGGACTCCTGGGCTGACCACCGGCGGGCACTTGCCCGAGCTGCCGACCACTGGACCCAAGGCCTGCAGCTTTCCACCGGACCGGAGATCCTGGACTTGTTCATCACGGAGCAACTCTTGTGGAACTGCCCTGAGGATCTCCGCCAGTTCATCCGAGACCAGAAGCCCAAGGGATCCACGGCTACAGCTGCCCTGGCAGATGACTACACCAACAATCGGGCTCCTGAGGCCAGGAGAGCAGCCACCAGCAGCACCTGGAGAGGGGGTAAGATGAACTCTGCGACTGCCCCACCTGCCCCTAGACTGCAGGGGGTGTCCCCCTCAACTCCCCTCTCCAGGCCCGTGGCAGAGCCAAGACGGTGCCACCAGTGCAACCTACCTGGACACTTCAAGGCCATGTGCCCTCAGCGTCCCAAGGCCCCGGCTCCGTCCCCGTCCCAAGGGCCGCCCAAGGTGTATTGTGTGGGTGGGGGTGGTGGTAGGTCCCTGGACAGCTTCCAACCTGTCACCGTCGGCCAGTCTGTGACCATAGGACTGCGAGACAGCGCCTCGGAGGTGACTCTGGTGCGGCCTGAGATGGTGTCCCCCCAAGACTTGATCCCTGGAAAAACCCTCGCTGTCTCCGGGATTGGAGGCATTGACCCGGCGCTGCCTGTTGCTGACATTTATGTGGACTGGGGCGCAGGGCGAGGGGTGAGGGAGGTGGGGGTAACTGATCGGATCCCGGCAAACGTGCTACTTGGGACAGATTTGGGGCAAATAACCTCCCAGTTTGGCCCCGCCCCAAAGGCTGAACCTTCAGCCAGTGCTGACGTGCCTCCGGACAATGTTAATGTGTTATCTATGAATGATGTAAGGGAGGGGGGAGTGAACTCTGATATTTCTGCTTGCACAGACACCATAGACACACACGCAGCTGCAGCTGTGACAGGAGGGGAGGGGGTCAGAGACAGGTGTGACAATGCCTCTACAAGTAACCAGCCTGTGAGCTGGGATCTGTTGCCCTCTGCAGGGATAAGCAGAGAGCAGGGTGCTGCAGGGGGAGGACCAGTGTGTGGGGTGGGGGCTACCACAGCAAATGTGGGGTCCCCAGAGATTTCACAGCGGGGTTCTGTTGCTGCAGGAGGGGAACAGGCAGGTGAGATTGGGGCCGGTCCAGGACCGGAAGTGCTCCCAGGTAAGATCTCGGTGCAGGGTTCCCCCACAACCGGGGTGTCAGGAAGCCAGGTAGGTCTGCCTGAACCGGCGACTTGGTCAGGAACGGAGGAGGAGCAGGCACGACCCACGGTCGCAGCGGCTGTGGCCGCTGTCACCCGCAGTGGGAGTGCTGGAAGCCAAGGGGCCTCCCGGAGGTCCGATAGCTCTTCCCCTTCTGACCAAGGGGCAGCCGAGTCAGGTGGAGGCCAGGACACAGGTCCCGGGGTACTGACTGAAGATGTGACAGTCTCGTCGATTCTGGCCACATCTAGTCAGGGGTTTCAGGCAGCGTTAGAAGCTGACGACAGCCTGAAAGCTCTTAAGGAGCAGGCGGCACAGCCTCCCTCGGACTCGGACCCGGAGCGAGTGGTCTGGGACCAAGGACGGCTGTACCGGGCCACGGTCCAGCAGGGTTCACCGGAGGCGTGGCCCAGGGACCGACAGTTGGTGGTACCCTATCCGTTCCGGACGGAGTTGTTGCGGATCGCACATGAGATTCCGATGGCCGGACACCTAGGGATCGCTAAGACCAAGGCCAGGTTAAAACCAGCATTTCTACTGGCCAAAAATGGGGGCCGATGTGGCTGCCTACTGCCGTTCGTGTGAAACCTGTCAGAGAGTGGGGAAGGCGGGGCCACACCCCAAAGCCCCACTAGTATCTCTGCCAATCATCGATGAGCCTTTCAGGAGGGTGGCTGTGGATCTGGTCGGCCCGCTGGCCATCCCCAGCAGCTCCGGGAAACGCTTCATACTGACGGTAGTTGACTATGCCACCCGGTACCCAGAAGCGGTGGCCTTGTCGTCCATTCGGGCTGACAAGGTGGCCACCGCATTGCTGGAGATTTTCTCCCGAGTGGGTTTTCCCCAGGAAATGCTCACCGACCGGGGGACCCAATTCATGTCCCAGCTGATGGAGACCCTCTGTAAGCAAGTCCAGGTGCGACATCTGGTGGCCAGCCCGTACCATCCACAGACTAATGGCCTGTGCGAGCGGTTCAATGGCACCTTGAAGCAGATGCTTAAGATGTTGGTCGACTCCCATGGGCGTGACTGGGAGCGGTATCTCCCACACCTGTTATTTGCTTACCGGGAGGTTCCACAGGCCTCAACAGGATTCTCACCGTTTGAGCTCCTGTACGGGCGACGTGTGCGGGGCCCCCTGGCTCTGGTGAAGGAGGCTTGGGAAGGGGATTTGGCCACCCCTGGAGTGTCGGTTATCGAGTATGTCATGCGCTTCCGGGACAAAATGCAGGCCTTGACGCAACTGGTACACGACAATATGGCTCAAGCCCAGGCCGATCAGAAGCGTTGGTACGACCAGAACGCTTGTGAGAGGACCTACCAAGTGGGTCAAAAGGTGTGGGTACTGGTCCCCGTACCACAGGACAAGCTTCAGGCAGCCTGGGAAGGCCCATACCTCGTGGACCAGCAGCTCAACCCTGTAACGTACCTGGTCACCCTGGACCCTGCCCGTGGAAGGCGGAAGCCCTTCCATGTGAACATGATGAAGGCACATCATGAGCGGGAGGCATGTGCACTCCCTGTGTGCAACCTGCCCGAGGAGGGAGAAGCGGAAACCCTCTTGGATATGCTAGCCCAGGTTAGGGCAGGCGGATCCATTGAGGATGTGGAGGTTGGCCACCAGCTCTTGGAGGACCAACGGTCCCAGCTGTGGGCCACCCTCCTCCCCTTCCGGGGGTTGTTTACCAACCAGCCCGGAAGGACTGACTTGGCTGTCCATCACGTGGACACTGGGGATCATCCCCCGATCCGGCGTTCAGCATATCGGGTCTCCCTGGAAGTGCAGCAACACATGCGCCAGGAGATTGACGAGATGCTGAAACTGGGGGTGATCCAGGCATCCAACAGCGCTTGGGCCTCGCCTGTAGTCCTCGTCCCTAAGAAGGACCGAACCACTCGGTTCTGCGTGGACTACAGGGGGCTCAATGCTGTCACGGTCGCCGATGCGTACCCAATGCCACGCATCGATGACCTGCTCGATCAGTTGGCCAGGGCTCAGTACCTGACCATCATGGATCTGAGCCGGGGATATTGGCAGATCCCCCTGACTCCCAAGGCCAGGGAACGCTCTGCCTTTATTACCCCATTTGGACTGTACGAGTCCACGGTGATGCCATTCGGGATGAGGAATGCCCCTGCCACCTTCCAGCGGATGGTCAACACCCTGCTCAAGGGACTTGAAGGGTACGCGGCCGCGTACCTGGATGACATTGCCGTCTTCAGTCCCACCTGGGAGGACCACCTAGAGCATCTAGCACAGGTGCTCAGGCGGATCCACCGGGCAGGTTTGACCATCAAGCCGGGAAAGTGTCAGCTGGCCATGAGCGAGGTCCAGTACCTCGGTCACCGGGTAGGTGGGGGAACGCTGAAGCCCGAGCCTGAGAAAGTGGAGGCCATCGCATCCTGGCCCACCCCCAGGACCAAGAAGCAGGTGATGTCCTTCTTGGGGACCGCTGGGTACTATAGGAGGTTTGTTCCATGCTATAGTAGCCTGGCAAAGCCCTTGACGGACCTCACCAAGAAGAAGCTGCCCTCTGCAGTCGATTGGACAGTGGACTGCGAGACAGCCTTCCGGGCCCTAAAGGACGCCCTGTCCAGCCCGCCCGTGCTACAGGCAGCCGACTTCACGCGGCCGTTTGTAGTACAGACCGACGCCAGTGACTTCGGCCTCGGTGCGGTGCTCAGCCAGGTGGACTCTGCGAGCCAAGAGCACCCAGTCTTGTACCTGAGCAGGAAGCTGTTACCAAGGGAAGTGGCCTATTCTACAATGGAGAAGGAGTGCCTGGCCATAGTGTGGGCCCTGCAGCGTCTGCAACCCTATCTATACGGGCGCCACTTCATCGTGGAGACGGACCACAATCCCCTCAGCTGGTTGCACACCGTCTCTGGGACGAATGGGCGATTGTTGCGATGGAGCCTTGCGCTCCAGCAATACGACTTCACCATTCGCCACAAAAGGGGCCGTGACCACGGTAACGCAGACGGGCTGTCCCGACAAGGAGAGGTCGCGGACGGGCGCACGGGGGAACACCGGAGTGTGCTGCCCCCTAGCGCCCTCAAAAGGGGGGAGGTGTGAGGTAAAGCCTGGGATATGAAGAGGAATTATGACTAAAAGTCATAATTGCTCTCATCACTCCCTGGCAGTGCCCCCCCCCCCCTTCGGGTTCTCAAATGTCCAGCATCTGTGGAGGTGTCACATCCCACTTACACCTCCAACAGCCATCTCCTCTGATATGGAGATGAGATGATGTGAGGACAATGGATCCAGGATGACTCCCTGCCGTCACCCTGTAACAAGAGTTGTATCTCATTAGCAAGGCTTGGAAGTAGCCAGACAGAACGACTCCAGTAAAAAATGGTTCATATCTCGCAAGCCATATTTCCGATAAATATGGCAACCATAGAAATGGTGTCTCCGCATGTGGACGATGCTGGCACACCCTTTTTATGGAAGTAGGACATTGGGAAACACACCAAACGTGATATCAGCCATATGGGAACTCGTAGACAGGTCATGAGTCCCCTCGTTCTGTAGCTAAATTCATAACTGTCACAATGAGAGCATTGGCGTCCGCCTACGACGCTCCCAGGCAAAGTTATGGCCCATATTCCATGTTGTGAATTTGTCCATAACTCCAACCAGGGGTGGAGCAGTGCTCCCTGTGAGGTCACTAAGGTAGGAGGGGACCTGGATCTGCCCAGGTTGATAACCCTGCTTCGGCCATTTTCCAGTGTTCTTTTCGCTGGGGGCACGTGCAGGAAACATCTGTGGGAAGAATCCTAGAAACCTGGGTACAGCGCCCCCCTGTGGCCAGACACACAAGGTAACTGATGTAATTGTATACCTGTTTGTAACCCATGCTTTATCTGTAACTGTACTCTGACATATGTATATTCTGTAGATCTCCTATTGTATATATTGTAGTTTCTAGTGTGCTTTAGGCTGATTAAATTATATAATTAATCTTGGGCTGTTCTGTTATCTCGATCTGGAATCCCACGTCTGTGTGTTCGGCTAATAGTTACCGTAAATCGGTTGGTGGCAGCGAGTTGTGCCAAGGATTATTGTGGGGAGGCCAGTGAGATTCGGGAAGATATTATATATTCCGCCCGCGGAGGTCGGGGGAATATATACCCTCCTCTCACCGGGGACCCTTCAATAATCGGCATAAGTAGTATAGCGGCCTCCTTTCTTATTGTCGGGCAATTCCATAATTGGCCTGACTATAAGAGGGGCGCTAGAGAGCGCGTCACGTGCTCTGTCTGTCGGTCGGGAGGTATAAAGGAGGGGTGACCCCCACTTGTTACCCCCCGATTGTGACGTACTGGTAGCCAGCGCGGGGGATTTCTGAGTGACCCCCCCGGTGGTTCGTGACACTAGGCATTTCAGGAAATATCACCATTGTGACCACACTGCATTAAAAGTACGGGGCATTGATCATATTATATCTGGGATTCGAGGCGGGAATGTTACCCGTCTCCTCACACAGCGTGAGACGGCATGGATATGGACCTTGAAGACTCTACAGCCTTCTGGGCTGAATGAGTGTTTAAGTTTCGTATCATTCCTATAGATCTCCCAGTCAATGCCCCGTCTGGCTCCATGGTTTATAAATATGTGACTCATGACTCTGCAGCTGTGTACGATCCCCTTGTTCTTGATCCGTTTGGTCCTTTTTAACTTTTGTATATATGTTTTAATTTTAGTTACTTCCGTGCCTTTCCTGATCCTTCATTGCGCCCATATAAATATTCTGGAGAAATTGGCAATCCATTGGATAACAGTAAAGAGGACCACACTACCAGACATCTGCTGCGACTTGCTATACTATTATTATCTATTTTTTCGTATACTTATCTGGATATATGCTGTTTGTGGTTAGCAATGTCGGGTGGATGCCTTTTATTGTATATGAATACCTTTTCTCCTTTCTGTGACCACCTCCCTCTTGGTGCCAGTGCGCGCGTGCGTTCGCCTTGGCTGCGCTGTGTCGCTGTGTGCGTGTCCCCTCTGGCTCCTTCCGCGGTGATCTGATCACCGCGGTCGGTGCTGGACGCGCTCATGGCGACGTGGTGCTTCCGGGGCGTCCGCCGTGCGCCATGAATGGCTAACCAGGACTGAATGATGGTCCTAATATATTTTATGTATATTTAATGCATGCAATGATGTGCTATGACTTAGTGCCCTTGTCTGTATCATCTATACTGATGTGATCTTGTAACTATGCCACAGTTGGATATGTCCGTATAATGGCATTTATTGCTGTTTATTATATGGTTGCCTCTGTAGATTGCACGTATAATTCTTCCATTTAAACGTTACCTCCCCTGTGTACTTGTACTAGACGTAGCCGTGGAAGAGGAGTGGGTCCTCGCCGAGTTTTGTATCTGGTTGCCATGGCGCTCAGTTTAAGGGTTCCCATAGGCTAGTTGAATGTCACACACACACTTCCTTGTATGACGCGGTGGGCACACCTTCTAGCTGATGACGCAATGCCTATGTGCTTCCGGTTTCGCGTCATCTATTAGGGTGGGGTCTAACCTGTCACGGCCCGCTCTTTGATGTGGTTTGTATGGCCCGTACACACCCTACATGTGACGTGGTGGACACACTTCCTAGCTGATGATGTCTTGCCCACTATGGTACCGCGTCAGATATGGGAGTGGTGTTTAAGTTATACCTCTGGGCTATTCACCAATGCCTACTGAACAATATGTACACACCCCTTATGTTACGCGATTGGCACGCCCCCTGGTTGATGACGCGATGCCTATATTTGCACACTTCCGGTTTCGCGTCATCTATGGGGGCGGAGCCTGACTCGGCTTCTTGGACCATCCACTAATGGCAGACGCTGTTATAATGTACTTAGGTGGGATAGTGCATATATTGGACGCTCTGATTGGCCGGGATCGATATGGTTTAGGATTGGATGGGTCTTATTTATAAGGACGCTCTTTTTATTCTGAGACCACCCCTGGAAGAAGGATTACGAAACCTATAGGTCGGGGTTCCTTACCCTCATACCATACCTCAGGTACGATATTGCATTGTGTTCTGATACCCTGTGCCATTAGCCATACTTGTATTTGCATACTTTTCTGATGGGATTATACTAGTGATGGGAAATCTAGTTCATTTTGGTGATTAGTTCACTGAAAAGATTAGTTCAAAAGATTAGTTCATTTAGTTCAGTATTTCTCTCCACCCTGTCCTATGAGCTGACAGGAAATGCATCATGTGACCTGTGAACTAAATGAACTATATGAGTTGCTGAACTAAATGTTCTACTGAGAATGACAGCCGAGTTCAGTCTGATGCATCTCACTGAGCCCAGCAGCGCCCCCTGTGGTAGTGTAGAGTACTGACCCATAATGAATGTGTATGAGGGAGCCCAGCAGCGCCCCCTGTGGTAGTGTAGAGTACTGACCCATAATGAATGTGTATGAGGAGCCCAGCAGCGCCCCCTGTGGTAGTGTAGAGTACTGACTCATAATGAATGTGTATGAGGGAGCCCAGCAGCGCCCCCTGTGGTAGTGTAGAGTACTGACCCATAATGAATGTGTATGAGGGAGCCCAGCAGCGCCCCCTGTGGTAGTGTAGAGTACTGACTCATAATGAATGTGTATGAGGAGCCCAGCAGCGCCCCCTGTGGTAGTGTAGAGTACTGACCCATAATGAATGTGTATGAGGGAGCCCAGCAGCGCCCCCTGTGGTAGTGTAGAGTACTGACCCATAATGAATGTGTATGAGGAGCCCAGCAGCGCCCCCTGTGGTAGTGTAGAGTACTGACTCATAATGAATGTGTATGAGGGAGCCCAGCAGCGCCCCCTGTGGTAGTGTAGAGTACTGACTCATAATGAATGTGTATGAGGAGCCCAGCAGCGCCCCCTGTGGTAGTGTAGAGTACTGACTCATAATGAATGTGTATGAGGATCCCAGCAGCGCCCCCTGTGGTAGTGTAGAGTACTGACCCATAATGAATGTGTATGAGGATCCCAGCAGCGCCCCCTGTGGTAGTGTAGAGTACTGACTAATAATGAATGTGTATGAGGAGCCCAGCAGCACCCCCTGTGGTAGTGTAGAGTACTGACTCATAATGAATGTGTACGAGGGAGCCCAGCAGCACCCCCTGTGGTAGTGTAGAGTACTGACTCATAATGAATGTGTATGAGGGAGCCCAGCAGCACCCCCTGTGGTAGTGTAGAGTACTGACTCATAATGAATATGTATGAGGAGCCCAGCAGCACCCCCTGTGGTAGTGTAGAGTACTGACTCATAATGAATGTGTATGAGGGAGCCCAGCAGCGCCCCCTGTGGTAGTGTAGAGTACTGACCCATAATGAATGTGTATGAGGAGCCCAGCAGCGCCCCCTGTGGTAGTGTAGAGTACTGACTCATAATGAATGTGTATGAGGAGCCCAGCAGCGCCCCCTGTGGTAGTGTAGAGTACTGACCCATAATGAATGTGTATGAGGATCCCAGCAGCGCCCCCTGTGGTAGTGTAGAGTACTGACTCATAATGAATGTGTATGAGGGAGCCCAGCAGCGCCCCCTGTGGTAGTGTAGAGTACTGACTCATAATGAATGTGTATGAGGGAGCCCAGCAGCGCCCCCTGTGGTAGTGTAGAGTACTGACTCATAATGAATGTGTATGAGGAGCCCAGCAGCGCCCCCTGTGGTAGTGTAGAGTACTGACCCATAATGAATGTGTATGAGGGAGCCCAGCAGCGCCCCCTGTGGTAGTGTAGAGTACTGACTCATAATGAATGTGTATGAGGGAGCCCAGCAGCACCCCCTGTGGTAGTGTAGAGTACTGACTCATAATGAATGTGTATGAGGAGCCCAGCAGCGCCCGCTGTGGTAGTGTAGAGTACTGACTCATAATGAATGTGTATGAGGAGCCCAGCAGCGCCCCCTGTGGTAGTGTAGAGTACTGACTCATAATGAATGTGTATGAGGAGCCCAGCAGCGCCCCCTGTGGTAGTGTAGAGTACTGACCCATAATGAATGTGTATGAGGAGCCCAGCAGCGCCCCCTGTGGTAGTGTAGAGTACTGACTCATAATGAATGTGTATGAGGGAGCCCAGCAGCGCCCCCTGTGGTAGTGTAGAGTACTGACTCATAATGAATGTGTATGAGGGAGCCCAGCAGCGCCCCCTGTGGTAGTGTAGAGTACTGACTCATAATGAATGTGTATGAGGGAGCCCAGCAGCGCCCCCTGTGGTAGTGTAGAGTACTGACTCATAATGAATGTGTATGAGGGAGCCCAGCAGCGCCCCCTGTGGTAGTGTAGAGTACTGACTCATAATGAATGTGTATGAGGGAGCCCAGCAGCACCCCCTGTGGTAGTGTAGAGTACTGACTCATAATGAATGTGTATGAGGAGCCCAGCAGCGCCCCCTGTGGTAGTGTAGAGTACTGACTCATAATGAATGTGTATGAGGAGCCCAGCAGCGCCCCCTGTGGTAGTGTAGAGTACTGACTCATAATGAATGTGTATGAGAAGCCCAGCAGCGCCCCCTGTGGTAGTGTAGAGTACTGACTCATAATGAATGTGTATGAGGGAGCCCAGCAGCGCCCCCTGTGGTAGTGTAGAGTACTGACCCATAATGAATGTGTATGAGGGAGCCCAGCAGCGCCCCCTGTGGTAGTGTAGAGTACTGACTCATAATGAATGTGTATGAGGAGCCCAGCAGCGCCCCCTGTGGTAGTGTAGAGTACTGACTCATAATGAATGTGTATGAGGGAGCCCAGCAGCGCCCCCTGTGGTAGTGTAGAGTACTGACTCATAATGAATGTGTATGAGGGAGCCCAGCAGCACCCCCTGTGGTAGTGTAGAGTACTGACTCATAATGAATATGTATGAGGAGCCCAGCAGCACCCCCTGTGGTAGTGTAGAGTACTGACTCATAATGAATGTGTATGAGGGAGCCCAGCAGCACCCCCTGTGGTAGTGTAGAGTACTGACTCATAATGAATGTGTATGAGGAGCCCAGCAGCGCCCCCTGTGGTAGTGTAGAGTACTGACTCATAATGAATGTGTATGAGGAGCCCAGCAGCGCCCCCTGTGGTAGTGTAGAGTACTGACTCATAATGAATGTGTATGAGGAGCCCAGCAGCGCCCCCTGTGGTAGTGTAGAGTACTGACTCATGATGAATGTGTATGAGGGAGCCCAGCAGCGCCCCTTGTGGTAGTGTAGAGTACTGACCCATAATGAATGTGTATGAGGGAGCCCAGCAGCGCCCCCTGTGGTAGTGTAGAGTACTGACTCATGATGAATGTGTATGAGGGAGCCCAGCAGCGCCCCTTGTGGTAGTGTAGAGTACTGACCCATAATGAATGTGTATGAGGGAGCCCAGCAGCGCCCCCTGTGGTAGTGTAGAGTACTGACTCATAATGAATGTGTATGAGGAGCCCAGCAGTGCCCCATGTGGTAGTGTAGAGTACTGACTCATAATGAATGTGTATGAGGGAGCCCAGCAGCGCCCCCTGTGGTAGTGTAGAGTACTGACTCATAATGAATGTGTATGAGGAGCCCAGCAGCACCCCCTGTGGTAGTGTAGAGTACTGACTCATAATGAATGTGTATGAGGGAGCCCAGCAGCGCCCCCTGTGGTAGTGTAGAGTACTGACTCATAATGAATGTGTATGAGGATCCCAGCAGCGCCCCCTGTGGTAGTGTAGAGTACTGACTCATAATGAATGTGTATGAGGGAGCCCAGCAGCGCCCCCTGTGGTAGTGTAGAGTACTGGCTCATAATGAATGTGTATGAGGGAGCCCAGCAGCGCCCCCTGTGGTAGTGTAGAGTACTGACTCATAATGAATGTGTATGAGCGAGCCCAGCAGCGCCCCCTGTGGTAGTGTAGAGTACTGACTCATAATGAATCTGTATGAGGAGCCCAGCAGCGCCCCCTGTGGTAGTGTAGAGTACTGACTCATAATGAATGTGTATGAGGAGCCCAGCAGCGCCCCCTGTGGTAGTGTAGAGTACTGACCCATAATGAATGTGTATGAGGGAGCCCAGCAGCGCCCCCTGTGGTAGTGTAGAGTACTGACTCATAATGAATGTGTATGAGGGAGCCCAGCAGCACCCCCTGTGGTAGTGTAGAGTACTGACTCATAATGAATGTGTATGAGGGAGCCCAGCAGCGCCCCCTGTGGTAGTGTAGAGTACTGACTCATAATGAATGTGTATGAGGGAGCCCAGCAGCGCCCGCTGTGGTAGTGTAGAGTACTGACTCATAATGAATGTGTATGAGGGAGCCCAGCAGCGCCCCCTGTGGTAGTGTAGAGTACTGACTCATAATGAATGTGTATGAGGGAGCCCAGCAGCGCCCCCTGTGGTAGTGTAGAGTACTGACTCATAATGAATGTGTATGAGGAGCCCAGCAGCGCCCCCTGTGGTAGTGTAGAGTACTGACTCATAATGAATGTGTATGAGGAGCCCAGCAGCGCCCCCTGTGGTAGTGTAGAGTACTGACTCATAATGAATGTGTATGAGGGAGCTGAGGAGCAGTTCAGCAGCCACCATTTTCAGAACACAACATGAGCCAGTGGTAAAGATTTTAGCAAGACTGATCTAGGCTACAGGAGGCTGATCCTCTACAGGAGGCTGATCCTCTACAGGAGGGTGATCCTCTACAGGAGGCTGATCCTATCACACAGACAGGTGAGGGGCATGAAACACACAGAAACTCTCTCTCTCATACACACATATGAGCTGTGTCTGTCTACTCTGCAATTTCAGTTTTTATTATTATTACTATTATATTTGTATTTGATGTGTGATCTAGTGTTTTACTACCTCCTTTTCCAGCATCCGGAGTTATATAGAGCCAGTGTGAGAGCAGGAGCCTCCTGGAGCTGTAGAGGATCACTCTCTGTCTCCTCCCACTGCTGTTTAGTTCATAATGAACTAATCTCTGTCAGGATGGTGATAGATGAACTAGTTCACTCTGAGGAGTAGTTCATTTTGAACTACTCACTCACGAACTACCCATCACTAGATTATACTACAATGTTGGCACAGGATATCTTCAGCAGTCAGTGGGTTTTTTTGCAATTACACTGATTGATCACATGGGTGCCTCTATGTTTTGCATGTACGACTCTGCCTTTCTTTGTCGCTCCATTGGGAGACCCAGACAATTGGGTGTATAGCTTATGCCTCCGGAGGCCACACAAAGTATTACACTTAAAACTGTAAAGCCCCTCCCCTTCTGCCTATACACCCCCCGTGCATCACGGGCTCCTCAGTTTTTATGCTTTGTGCGAAGGAGGCACACATGCACGCATAGCTCCACAGCTTAGTCAGCAGCAGCTGCTGACTAGGTCGGATGGAAGAAAAGAGGGCCCATAACAGGGCTCCCGGCATGCTCCCTTCTCACCCCACTTTGTCGGCGGTGTTGTTAAGGTTGAGGTACCCATTGCGGGTACATAGGCAGGAGCCACATGCTGTTTTCCTTCCCCATCCCTTATGGGCTCTGGGTGAAGTGGGATCCTAATCGGTCTCCAGGCACGGGGACCGTGCTCCCTCCGCAGCCCCTGGGGAATCTGCTGGACAGGAGCCGGGTATCGTCAGGGACAAGGCCCTGCTACTGTGAGGTACTCTGTGTCCCCGTGGGGACCGCGCATGGAGCGCTTGTGCCATACACATTGCAGCACTGCTGGGTGTGTTAGTGCGCCGGGGACTACCGCGCGGCCGCGCTTATTGCCGGCCGCGCTTATAACTTTAGTCCCCGGCTTTTGCGGCCTAGTATCGCATATTCCCGCCCACAGGCCTGCCAGTCAGGGGAAGGGCAGGACGCTGCACAGGACGTCAGCGCTGAGGGCTGGAGCATACTTTAGTATCCTCCTCCCCCCTCACTCAGTACACTGGGGCTCCAGATTCCCGCACTTTCTTGGGCACGCCCACGGTCCCCTCCTCCCCACAGAACGCCGGCAGCCATTCCTGTCAGCGCTTCGGACGCTGGAGAGGAGAGACAACACAGGGAGACCCAGGCAGGGAATCTGGTGATCACACAACCGCTCTGAGCGGTCGGTAAGCAGCACCTCTGGTGCTGGCCCCACTGAGTACCGAAGTGTATATATATATATATATATAGGCTTATAGGCTATACATTTGCACTGTACGGTCACTCTGTTGATTTTTGGCTATATACCCTCCTGGATTGTACTCAGAGGAGACAACAGCATGTCGTCCGCAAAAAGCAAGGGTGCCAAAGCACAGGCGTACTTTGCAACCTGTACCTCATGTGCAGCTATACTACCGGCAGGTTCCACTGACCATTGTGTGCAATGCTCGGCCCCTGTGGCACTTACTCAGCCGGAGCCTCTGCTACTGGTGGCCCAGGTGGAACCACCTGCTACCACTGTCCAGGTGACAGGGACGGAGTTTGCAGCTTTTAGTGACAAACTGTCTGAGAGTATGGATAAATGGTCTGCTAAGATACTAGAAGCCTTACAGTCCAGACCGGTGATTCAGGCCCCGGGCACTGTTCAATCTTTGACCCCAGGCCCCCCTCAATTGGAACAGCAAAGTGCTCCTGGGGTGACCCATAGGTCCCAGGGTGAGGTCTCTGACACGGACCGCAGTCCCAGGCCGCCTAAGCGGGGTCGCTGGGAAATTCCCTCCACTTCATCACACTGTTCGGGATCTCAGCAGGAGGACTCTCTGGAGGATGAAGCGGAGGTAACAGATCAGGATTCTGATCCTGAAGCCGCTCTCAACCTAGATACACCTGAAGGTGACGCCGTAGTGAATGACCTTATAGCGACCATCAATCAGGTGTTGGATATTTCTCCCCCAGCTCCTACAATTGAGGAGTCAGCTTCTCAGGAGAAATTCCGTTTCAGGTTTCCCAAGCGTACATTGAGTACGTTTCTGGATCACTCTGACTTCAGAGAGGCAGTCCAGAAAAACCGAGATTGTCCAGATAAGCGTTTTTCCAAGCGCCTTAAGGATACACGTTATCCCTTCCCCCCTGATGTTGTCAAGGGCTGGACTCAGTGTCCTAAGGTGGATCCTCCAATCTCCAGACTGGCGGCTAGATCCATAGTTGCAGTGGAAGATGGGGCTTCGCTCAAAGATGCCACTGACAGACAGATGGAACTATGGTTGAAATCCATCTATGAAGCTATCGGCGCGTCTTTTGCTCCAGCATTCACAGCCGTATGGGCACTCCAAGCTATCTCAGCTTGTCAGGCGCAGATTAATACAGTCACACGTACATCTGCTCCACAAGTGGTGTCCTTAACCTCTCAGGCGTCGGTGTTTGCGTCCTACGCCATTAATGCTATCCTGGACTCTGCGAGCCGTACGGCGGTAGCATCCGCCAATTCGGTGGTAGTCCGCAGGGTCATGTGGCTACGTGAATGGAAGGCAGACTCTGCTTCCAAAAAGTTCTTAACCGGTTTGCCATTGTCTGGCGACCGCCTGTTTGGTGAGCGATTGGATGAAATCATTAAACAATCCAAGGGAAAGGACTCATCCTTACCCCAGTCCTAACCAAACAGACCTCAACCACGGAAGGTACAATCGAGGTTTCGGTCCTTTCGGACCGCGGGCAGGTCTCAATTCTCCTCGTCCAAAAGGCCTCAGAAAGATCAGAGGAACTCTGATTCATGGCGGTCTAAGTCACGTCCTAAAAAGACCGCTGGAGGAACCGCTCCCAAAGCGGCCTCCTCATGACTTTCGGCCTCTTCAAACCGCATCCTCGGTCGGTGGCAGGCTCTCCCGCTTTTGCGACGCCTGGCTGCCACAGGTAAAAGACCGATGGGTGAGAGACATTCTATCTCAAGGTTACAGGATAGAGTTCAGCTCTCGTCCTCCGACTCGTTTCTTCAGAACATCTCCGCCCCCCGAGAGAGCCGATGCTCTTCTGCAGGCGGTGTGCACTCTGAAGGCGGAAGGAGTGGTGATCCCTGTTCCTCTTCAGCAACGGGGTCACGGTTTTTACTCCAACTTGTTCGTGGTGCCGAAAAAGGACGGATCCTTCCGTCCTGTTCTGGACCTAAAACTGCTCAACAAGCATGTAAAAACCAGGCGGTTCCGGATGGAATCGCTCCGCTCCGTCATCGCCTCAATGTCCCAAGGAGGTTTCCTGGCATCAATCGACATCAAAGATGCTTATCTCCACGTACCGATTGCACCAGAGCATCAGCGCTTCCTGCGTTTCGCCATAGGGGACGAACACCTTCAGTTCGTGGCACTGCCTTTTGGCCTGGCGACAGCCCCACGGGTCTTCACCAAGGTCATGGCAACAGTGGTGGCAATCCTACACTCTCAGGGACACTCGGTGATCCCTTACTTAGACGATCTGCTTGTCAAGGCACCCTCTCAAGGGGCATGCCAACACAGCCTGAACATTGCTCTGGAGACTCTCCAGAGTTTCGGGTGGATCATCAATTTTCCAAAGTCAAATCTGACACCGGCCCAATCACTGACATATCTTGGCATGGAGTTTCATACTCTCTCAGCGATAGTGAAGCTTCCGCTGGACAAACAGCGTTCACTACAGACAGGGGTGCAATCTCTCCTTCAAGGCCAGTCACACCCCCTGAGGCGCCTCATGCACTTCCTAGGGAATATGGTAGCAGCAATGGAGGCAGTTCCTTTTGCGCAGTTTCATCTGC
Source organism: Anomaloglossus baeobatrachus (assembly GCF_048569485.1). NCBI lineage: Eukaryota > Metazoa > Chordata > Amphibia > Anura > Aromobatidae > Anomaloglossus > Anomaloglossus baeobatrachus. The sequence goes on from NC_134359.1 coordinate 298,743,557, forward strand.
GTCCACTTCAATGGGACATTCTCCGCAAATGGGACAGGAAGTCGACGTCCCTCGACAGGAACGTCTCCCTTTCGCGGGCAGCCAAGGCTTCCCTTCAGTGGTGGCTTCTCCCCACTTCTCTGTCGAAGGGGAAATCCTTCCTGCCCCCATCCTGGGCGGTGGTCACGACGGACGCGAGCCTGTCAGGGTGGGGAGCGGTCTTTCTCCACCACAGGGCTCAGGGTACTTGGACTCAGACAGAGTCCTCCCTTCAGATCAATGTTCTGGAGATAAGGGCAGTGTATCTTGCCCTAAAGGCGTTCCAGCCGTGGCTGGAAGGCAAACAGATCCGAATTCAGTCGGACAACTCCACAGCGGTGGCATACATCAACCACCAAGGCGGAACACGCAGTCGGCAAGCCTTCCAGGAAGTCCGGCGGATTCTGCTGTGGGTGGAAGCCACAGCCTCCACCATATCCGCAGTTCACATCCCGGGCGTAGAAAACTGGGAAGCAGACTTTCTCAGTCGCCAGGGCATGGACGCAGGGGAATGGTCCCTTCACCCGGACGTGTTTCAGGAGATCTGTTGCCGCTGGGGCATGCCGGACGTCGACCTAATGGCATCCCGGCACAACAACAAGGTCCCGACATTCATGGCACGATCTCACGATCACAGAGCTCTGGCGGCAGACGCTTTAGTTCAGGATTGGTCGCAGTTTCAACTCCCCTATGTGTTTCCTCCTCTGGCACTGTTGCCCAGAGTGTTACGCAAGATCAGGTCCGACTGCCGCCGCGCCATCCTCGTCGCTCCAGACTGGCCGAGGAGGTCGTGGTACCCGGATCTGTGGCATCTCACGGTCGGCCAACCGTGGGCACTACCAGACCGACCAGACTTGCTGTCTCAAGGGCCGTTTTTCCATCTGAATTCTGCGGCCCTCAACCTGACTGTGTGGCCATTGAGTCCTGGATCCTAGCGTCTTCAGGGTTATCTCAAGAGGTCATTGCCACTATGAGACAGGCTAGGAAACCAACGTCTGCCAAGATCTACCACAGGACGTGGAAGATATTCCTGTCGTGGTGCTCTGATCAGGGTTTTTCTCCCTGGCCATTTGCCTTGCCCATTTTTCTGTCCTTCCTTCAATCCGGACTGGAAAAGGGTTTGTCGCTCGGCTCCCTTAAGGGACAAGTCTCTGCGCTCTCTGTGTTTTTTCAGAAGCGCCTAGCCAGACTTCCACAGGTACGCACGTTCCTGCAGGGGGTTTGTCACATCGTCCCTCCTTACAAGCGTCCGTTAGAACCCTGGGATCTGAACAGGGTGCTGATGGCTCTTCAGAAACCACCGTTCGAGCCATTGAGGGATATTTCTCTTTCACGCCTTTCGCAGAAAGTGGTCTTCCTAGTAGCAGTCACTTCACTTCGGAGAGTGTCTGAGCTAGCAGCGTTGTCGTGCAAAGCCCCTTTCCTGGTGTTCCACCAGGACAAGGTGGTTCTGCGTCCGGTTCCGGAATTTCTCCCTAAGGTGGTATCCCCCTTTCATCTCAATCAGGATATCTCCTTACCCTCTTTTTGTCCTCATCCAGTTCACCAATATGAAAAGGATTTGCACTTGTTAGATCTGGTGAGAGCACTCAGATTCTACATTTCTCGTACGGCGCCCCTGCGCCGCTCGGATGCACTCTTTGTCCTTGTCGCTGGCCAGCGTAAAGGGTCACAAGCTTCCAAATCAACCCTGGCTCGGTGGATCAAGGAACCAATTCTCGAAGCTTATCGTTCTTCGGGGCTTCCGGTTCCCTCAGGGCTGAAGGCCCATTCTACCAGGGCCGTGGGGGCGTCCTGGGCTTTGCGGCACCAGGCTACAGCTCAGCAGGTGTGTCAGGCGGCTACCTGGTCGAGCCTGCACACTTTCACGAAACACTATCAGGTGCATACCTATGCTTCGGCAGATGCCAGCCTAGGTAGGCGAGTCCTTCAGGCGGCGGTTGCCCACCTGTAGGACGGAGCCGTTTTACGGCTCTATTATGAGGTATTATTTACCCACCCAGGGACTGCTTTTGGACGTCCCAATTGTCTGGGTCTCCCAATGGAGCGACAAAGAAGAAGGGAATTTTGTTTACTTACCGTAAATTCCTTTTCTTCTAGCTCCAATTGGGAGACCCAGCACCCGCCCTGTTTCCTTCGGGCTGTTGTTCTTTGTGTACACATGTTGTTCATGTTGAATGGTTTCAGTTCTCCGATATTCCTTCGGATTGAATTTACTTTAAACCAATTTATAATTTTTCCTCCTTCTTGCTTTTGCACCAAAACTGAGGAGCCCGTGATGCACGGGGGGTGTATAGGCAGAAGGGGAGGGGCTTTACACTTTTAAGTGTAATACTTTGTGTGGCCTCCGGAGGCATAAGCTATACACCCAATTGTCTGGGTCTCCCAATTGGAGCTAGAAGAAAAGGAATTTACGGTAAGTAAACAAAATTCCCTTCTTTGAGTGGTACCTCCACTGTTGTATCCGTTAGCTACGGTGTTCAGTCTTAGGAGTCCCTTAGGTTGACTAAACGTCACATACATATCCATCTTGCATGACGCGGTGGATACATCGTAGTTGGTTAGCACAGTGTGGGTTGATGCCCTGCGCCATTAGTTATACTTGCATTTGCAAGAATGTTTGATGGAATGATATTACAACCTTAGCACAGGGTGTCTGCAGCACTTTGTTTGCATCTATGTTGATTGATCATTTGGCCTTCTTTGGCTCTCTGTCTGCTTCAAATATGTAACATGTGCCAGTTTGGTATGTGGGTACCTTTTGGTGGTTATCATCACCTGTCTCTACAAGTTTTAATCAAAATAACCTTTGTTGTCTGTATTTTCTATTCAATAAATTTATATCTGTTTTCCAAATATAAAGTCTTTGTACAGATTTTTTCCTTTGCTGAATGATTTCCATGGCCACTGCCCATCTGACATTTATTAGCAGTTTTTGGAAACTATTACAGGTCCATGTTCTATGGGGCTGTTCACATGTCCATGACTTTTGCTAACCGAGTAGTCTCCGAAAGATCCGTCAATGTGTGCGTTTTTGATACAAGATCAAAATTACAAATTCAAGTCTATGGGACACTGAAAATCCCGTACAGCACACGGATGGCGTCAGTGTATAATCTGTGTGCCGTCCATGTGCTGTATGTGTTTAACAGAGAGAAGCTTTGTGAAATATTTTTCTTTCACCATAATAGAAAAACCCGGATGGGACACTGATGGAGAACACAGATTACACCAGCACTGGTTTACACATGAGTTTTTTTATCCGCATGTGTGAAGCGGAGCCTAAAGGCCACGTCACACTAAGCAACATCGCTAGCAACATCGCTGCTATGTCAGAAAAGTCGTGACATAGCAGCGATGTTGCTAGCGATGTTGCTGTGTGTGACATCCAGCAACAACCTGGCCCCTGCTGTGAGGTCGTTGGTTGTTGCTGAATGTCCTGGGCCATTTTTTAGTTGTTGCTGTCCTGCTGTGAAGCACAGATCGCTGTGTGTGACAGCGAGACAGCAACAACTGAATGTGCAGGCAGCAGGAGCCGGCTTCTGCAGAGGCTGGTAACCACAGTAAACATCGGGTAACCAAGAAGCCCTTCCCTTAGTTACCCAATATTTACCTTTGTTACCAGCGTTCGCCGCTCTCACACTGCCAGTGCCGGCTCCCTGCAACCCGATGTGTACTGTGGCTAGGTGTGCAGGGAGCCAGCGCTAAGCGGTGTGCGCTGGTAACCAAGGTAAATATCAAGTTGGTTACCTGATATTTACCTTAGTTACCAAGCGCAGCATGGCTTCCACGCGTTGCTGCTGGCTGGGGGCTGGTCACTGATTGCTGGTGAGATCTGCCTGTGTGACAGCTCACCCGCAACCCGTGTAGCGATGCTCCAGTGATCCCTGCCAGGTCAGGTTGCTGGTGGGATCGCTGGAGCATCGCTTAGTGTGACAGTACCTTAAAGGGAACCAAACATCAGGTTTTTCGTCTATAAAGTGAAGCCAGTATCATGCACAGTGTTTACATACCATCAGGGGGCAGCTCGGGTGTTTAGGCAGCGAAATCCAACTTTATAAAGTTTGAAAATTCGTGCACTTTTTGATTGACATGTGCACCTTTTTCCTAATGTCCGGGCGTGTTATACACTTGTATCCCCGCCCCCCGCCGCCTGTTCCTCCCTCTCACTGGCTGGTATGTAAATTTCTCTCTTCAGAAACATGACGCCGGAGTTGGCACATGCGCATAGCGCTTATCTCCGGCGCCATGTTTCTGAAGCCCGTAGTACCGTGCAGCCGTGTGCACAAGAGGGCGGCGCATGCGCCATCGCTTCTTCAGATCCTGTTGTGACCGCGGGAGCACGCATGGTCGCAACAGGACTGGAGATCAGCTAACAGGAGGACGCGATTACCTGCAGCTACGCTACCAGCACAGCAGCCGCCTAGGACACCGGGGCTCAGGTGAGGTGAGTTCACAATGCTGTGTGTGCGCGCCTGCGTTGACCTGGGCTCACCTTCTGAATGCCAGGTCACCGCAGGAAAGCACTCACAGCTGTGTGTCTGTGCTATGTGTGTGTGCAGTGTGTGTCTGTGCTATGTGTGTGTGCAGTGTGTGTCTGTGCTATGTGTGTGTGCAGTGTGTGTCTGTGCTATGTGTGTGTGCAGTGTGTGTGTTTTTGTGCAGTGTGCGCAGTGTGGTGTGTGTGCGCATGCTATGTGTGCTGTGTGTGTGTGTGCGCACGCTATGTGTGGTGTGTGTGTGTGTGTGCGCACGCTATGTGTGGTGTGTGTGCACGCTATGTGTGTGCACACGCTATGTGTGGTGTGTGCGCACGCTATGTGTGGTGTGTGTGTGTGTGTGCGCGCACACTATGTGTGGTGTGTGTGTGTGTGTGTGCGCACGCTATGTGTGGTGTGCGTGTGTGTGCGCACGCTATGTGTGGTGTGTGTCCTGAATCCAGGCCTGGCATTACTGGAGTTTCCTCCGGTAGCCAGTCCGACGCTGCACTGAAGTGTGTCGTTTTTTTTTTTTTTCAGATGATATTGGATCCGGATTGGACAGCGCGTGACCCTTGACCCAGGATTACTGCGGAGAGGGGTTCTTTATTTCAATAAAGATGGAGTCACTAATTGTGTTGTGTTTTATTTCTAATAAAAATATTTTTCTGTGTTGTCTTTTTTTTTATCTTTACTAGAAATTCATGGTGGCCATGTCTAATATTGGCGTGACACCATGAATTTCGGGCTTAGGGCTAGCTGATAATACACACCTAGCCCTAACCCCATTATTACCCAGTGAGCCACCCGGCATCAAGGCAGCTGGAAGAGTTGGATACAGTGCCAGAAGATGGCGCTTCTATGAAAGCGCCATTTTCTGGGGTGGCTGCGGACTGCAATTCTCAGCGGGGGTGCCCAGAAAGCTTGGGCACTCTGCACTGTGGATTCCAAGCCCCAGCTGCCTAGTTGTACCCAGCTGGACTCAAAAATTGGGCGAAGCCCATGTCATTTTTTTTTTTAAATTATTTCATGAAATTCATGAAATAAAAAAAAAGGGCTTCCCTATATTTTTAGTTCCCAGCCGGGTACAAATAGGCAGCTGGGGGCAGCCCGTATCTGCCTGCTGTACCTGGCTAGCATACAAAAATATGGTGAAGCCCACGTCATTTTTTTGGGGGGGGGGGGCAAAAAATCCTGCATACAGTCCTAGATGGAGGATGCTAAGCCTTGTAGTTTGGCAGCTGCTGTCTGCTCTCCTGCATCCACTAGTAAATGGAGTGTGCTGAGCCTTGTAGTTCTTCTCCCCCTGCCTCTACCTCCAGCATTACAGTCCTGGATGGAGCATGCTGAGCCTTGTAGTTCTGCAGCTGTCTGCTCTCCTGCATAGACTAGTGGAGAATGAAGAACATATTGAAGGAAATGACATCAGACCTTTTTTCTTTTTTTTTTTTTTTTAACAATCTTTAATGCCATTGTTCACTGTTAAAAAACGCATAAAAACGCAGTGAGCAAAAACGCAGCAAAAAAACCGCACCAAAATGCGGTAAAAAGGCATGCGTTTTACCGCATTTTTTCCCGCGAGTGCGTTTTTGTCTGATCACTCATTCTTTTCTCCCTATCTGAGCAGCACCGCTCAGATCAGGAGAAATGCTCATCTCCTGTAACCTGCAGTACTCGGCTGCTGGTTATATGACCTGCGTCACGTGAGCTACAGGAGTAATCACAAGACCCAGTGCTAACACGACAACCATCGGATCCACGTGATCCCATCACGTGACTTCCTGTGGAGGCTGGTGATTATGCGAATAAAGCGATCGCCATTAAAATGGCGCTGTGAGATTTTTACAGTGCTATTTAAGGGGTTGACAGGTACAGGTGGATAGCGAATCCACTCGCGCCTGCAAGGCACACGTCAGCTGCACAAATCAGCTGACATTTGCGCTGATCGCTGCTGGCTATCTGCGTCTGCCAGTGTGGATTACCAAAATGAGTGCAGGGACGGAAAATATTTAAACGGATTTGTTAAGGAGTTGATAAATGCATTAACAGAAACGCGGCCAAAATCTTGATCTTTTATATTTTTTTTGGTCAGAAGCTGTGTTTCTGTCACTACAGGTAAAAAAGATGCAGCGTGCTGTCATAGCCAGATTTATTGGTCTGCAAAGCTGCTCAAGTTCTTGTACATTTTCTCAATACTTCAATACCTTTGTTTAAATTAAAAAAAAACATTTTAAAATAGTTAATTGTTTTGTTTTTTGGGAATAGGTTCTGTTGCCCCCATGTAGTAGTTTTCAGACACTTAGTATTATGATGCGCTTTATAATATATGTAGGACTATGAGGTGCATTACATTATACGGACGACTATATGGGGCACATTACTATATGGAGGACTGTGTGGCACATTATACTATATGTAAAGCTTTGTGGGGCCATGGTAATATTTGGAGGGCTGTGATGAAGCCTTTATACTTTACATACAGTTATATGAGGGCCAACAAACATTTTTTGATTTCTGGCTCTGACAGACCTGTAACATTGTCTGTAAGAGGCTCCTCCGTCCTCCACTCATTACCTGTAGTAATGGCACCTGCTTCTTCACAACCTCAAACAGTCACACTACAAACTCAACTATGGTGAATACCAAAAAGCTGTTGAAGGACACAAGAAACAAAATTGTAGCTCTGCACAATGCTGGGAAGACTGAATCTGCAATAGTCAAGCTGCTTTGAAAAATGAAAACTATTGTGGGAGCAATAATAACAAAATAGAAGACAAACCGGACCACTGATAATCTCCCTTCTTCTGGTGCTCCACTCAAGATCTGATGGGTCGAAATGATTCCAACAACGGTGTCCAAAAGTTACAGAACCACAATGGGGAACCTAGTGAATGAACCGCATATATTTTGGATACTGCAGTGCCAGACGTGTTCCCCTGCTTAATCAAGTACATGTCCAGGACCAAAAAAAAAATAAAAAATGACGTAGGCTTCACCATATTTTTGTATGCTAGCCAGGTAAAGCAGGCAGCTACGGGCTGGCCCCAACCGCCAGCTGTCTATTTGTACCCAGCTGGGAACTAAAAATATAGGGAAGCCCTTTTTTTTTTATTTCATGAATTTCATGAAATAATTAAAAAAAAAATGACATGGGCTTCGCCCAATTTTTGAGTCCAGCCAGGTACAACTAGGCAGCTGGGGCTTGGAATCCGCAGTGCAGAGTGCCCAAGCTTTCTGGGCATACCCGCTGCGAATTGCAGTCCGCAGCCACCCCAGAAAATGGCGCTTTCATAGAAGCACCATCTTCTGGCGCTGCATCCAACTCTTCCAGCTGCCCTGATGCCGGGTGGCTCACTGGGTAATAATGGGGTTAGGGCTAGGTGTGTATTATCAGCTAGCCCTAAGCCCGAAATTCATGGTGTCACGCCAATATTAGACATGGCCACCATGAATTTCTAGTAAAGATAAAAAAAAAACACAACACAGAAAAATATTTTTATTAGAAATAAAACACAACACAATTAGTGACTCCATCTTTATTGAAATAAAGAACCCCTCTCCGCAGTAATCCTGGGTCAAGGGTCCTGCGCCGTCCAATCCGGATCCAATATCATCTGAGAAAAAAGAAAACTACACATTTCAGTGCACCGTCGGACTGGCTATCAGAGGAAACTCCAGTAATGCCAGGCCTGGATTCAGGACACACACACCACACATAGCGTGCGCACACACACTGCGCACACATAGCGTGCGCACACCACACTGCGCACACCACAGTGCGTACACCACACTGCGTACACACACACACACCACACATACACCACACAGTGTGCGCACACACCACACATAGCGTGTGCGCACACCACACATAGCGTGCACGCACACACACCACACATAGCGTGCGCACACACACACACATAGCGTGCACACACACACACCACACTGCGCACACACACTACACACACATAGCACAGACACACACACTGCACACACACATAGCACAGACACACAGCTGTGAGTGCTTCCCTGCGGTGACCTGGCATTCAGAAGGTGAGCCCAGGTCAACGCAGGGGCGCATACACAGCATTGTGAACTCACCTCACCTGAGCCCCGGTGTCCTAGGCGGCTGCTGTGCTGGAAGCGTAGCTGCAGGTAATCGCGTCCTCCTGTCAGCTGATCTCCAGTCCTGTTGCGACCGCGCGCGCTCCCAACGGGATCTGAAGAAGCGAGGGCGCATGCGCCGCCCTCTCGTGCACATGGCTGCACGGTACTGCGGGCTTCAGAAACATGGCGCCAGAGATAAGCGCTATGCGCATGTGCCAACTCCGGCGTCATGTTTCTGAAGAGAGAAATTTACATACCAGCCAGTGAGAGGGAGGAACAGGCGGCGGGGGGCGGGGATACAAGTGTATAACACGCCCGGACATTAGGAAAGAGGTGCACATGTCAATCAAAAAGTGCACACATTTTCAAACTTTATAAAGTTGGATTTCGCTGCCTAAACACCCGAGCTGCCCCCTGATGGTATGTAAACACTGTGCCTGATAGTGCCAGTGCTGCACTGGCTGCACCTTATAGACGAAAAACCTGATGTTTGGTTCCCTTTAGGCTATGTGTCCACGGTAGAATGTACCTGCGGATTTTTCTGCATGAAAATCCGCGACTTTCGCGGCAAATCCGCACACGCGGATTTGCCGCGGATTTGCCGCGGATTTTGATGCGGATTTTTTTTTTTTTTTTCCCCATTCTATACCCAAATCCGCACCAAAATCCGCAACAAACAATTGACATGCTGCAGATTTTTCCGCATCAAAATCCGCGGCAAATCCGCGGCAAATCTGCAGCAGAAAAATCCGCAGCATGGACACAGCATTTCCAAAATGCCATTGAAATGGCTTGGAAGTGCTGCTGCTGCAGATTTTCGGGAAATCCGCGGCAAATCCGCGGCAAAATCCGCGGCAAATCCGCAGCGTGGGCACATAGCCTTAAGTGTAACTTATCAGTGAGTACAACCATGGAGCTGCAGAGGTTAATTCTTCTGCACAGACTCTCCACCCTTCTTATGGGAAGAAACTTTTTCACTTTCGGTTCCTGCTCTTTCACTCTACAATGGCGTCTGCTGAGCTGAGGGACGAGCTGAACTGCTCCATCTGCCTGAGCCTCTATACAGATCCCGTATCCCTGAGATGTGGACACTTCTTCTGCCGCTCGTGTATTGTGAGTGCGCTGGATGCACAGGAGGCGGCTGGAGTGTATTCCTGTCCTGACTGCAGAGCACAATATCCGGAGCGTCCGGCCCTGGAGAAGAACCACAAGCTGGAGAACATAGTGGAGCGTTTCTCATCTACTCAGCCTGAGATGGAGGAGACCAGAATCTTCTGCACTTACTGTACAAAGTCTCCTGCCCCGGCTGTGAGAACATGTCTGCAGTGTGAGACCTCCTTGTGTCATAAACATCTGACAGCCCATAACAAGTCTGTGAATCACAATCTTATTGAACCTACCCTGACATTTAAGGGTCAAAAATGCTCCACACACAATGAGCTGCTGAAATACTACTGTCCTAGAGATGACGCCTGTATCTGTGTGTCCTGCTGGGTGGCCGGAGACCACAAGGGACATGACGTTGAGCTACTGGATGTTGCCACTGAGAGAAGGAAAAAGAAAATGAGGAAATGTTTGGATGATCTAAGCCTACAAAAAGTAAAAAGTCATACAAGAATCCAGAATCTGCAGGATCATAAGAGGAAGATCCAGGAGAAAGCCTCTGATAAGAGGAAGAACATCAGTAAGATATTTATGGACATTAAGAAGCAACTGGAAATGGCAGAAAAGAAAGCGCTGAGCGAGGTCTCCAGGCAGGAGGAGAAGATTGTGTCCCAGATTTCTCATCTGATCCAGAAGCTGGAAATACAGGAGAACAAGCTGTCCAGGAAGATGGGTCACATGGAGGAGATGTGTGGTGTCACCGACCCAATAACACTCTTACAAGAAAGTGACATTACAGAGTGTAGTCATGGAGGTGAGGAGGACACAGGGGGAGATGGTGGAGAGGTCAGTTCTGAGGAGGATCTGGATGAGGTTCTGATCTCACTGACCTTACACCAATCTATGAGGGATATTGTCACCAATGTAACATCACAGCTCGGGGTCCATGTCCCAGACATATTGCTGGATGTGGACACTGCTCATAGATGGGTGACGTTATCAGAAGATCTGAAAACAGCAACAGGTTCAGAAGAAAACCAGAAGAAACCAGAATCATCAGGAAGATTTATGACTTACTCTCAAGTGTTAAGCAGATGTGGCCTCTCCTCAGGAGGACATTACTGGGAGGTGGAGTGGAACCAGAAAGGTATCTGTTTCATCGGATTGTGCTATCCCAGTATAGAAAGGAAAGGAAAACAGTCTGGTATCGGAGATAATGATAAATCTTGGTGCTTGCATATGTATAATGGAAAGTATGATGCATTGCACAACTCAGTCCCACTAACCCTCAGTGTAAAGCCAATGTGTCCGACACTTGGTCTCTTCTTAGACTATGAGGCCGGGCGTCTGTCCTTCTATGAGCTGTGTGACCCCATCAGACACTTACACACCTTCACCGCCTCCTTCACTGAACCCCTACATGTTCTCTTCTATGTGACTGATGAAGCCTCTGTGACAATAAGAAGCTGAGGCCGATGTCCTCCACGTCACCTGATAATCACATTATTCCTCGTCACATGGACACCTCTGTATATAGTGAGGTATCAGCAGGACCCTTTATACAATGTATATGGTGGGAGTCATGGGGGGATTCTTCCTTTTGGATTTTTTTTTCTACCTCTGTGATCACAAGCAGAATTAATGATTGAGGTGAAGGGAAATATTAATGGGAGTTTGGAATGCTTTGTAGGAGAGGCCCGTTAACTAAAGGGTTAATATTCAATATCTATAGGTTAATTTATTTCCTTCAAACCGATCTTTTTAAAAACTTTTTCATAAGTAGCTTGGTGGGAGTCTTTATTGGAGAGGGAACTTTCCCCCCAGACACAGCAGAATATTTGGCATGAGGCGAAACCCTTCATATGTACCTCATATACAGAAAATCAATATAAGATCATGATGTTTTGGGATCACACCTTCCCAAATAAATGAAATCCTCAACTCCTGAGTGTTTGCTGGTGTTGTTGTTTGTCGGTTGGGTCACACTTTCACATATTATGGACCTGCCCCATGATACAAGAGGTTCTATTTGTGGAGGTGGGGCTGGATCCGGCAATCTACCTGCTTAATGTCACACCTAGAGGGTTGGGGAAGAATTCAGCAAAACTGTCCTACACCTTCTAACATCAGCCAGAAAAAAAGTCCGATTCCCCCACCCTACTCCATTCATTCCATTCACAGGATGGAATATTCGACGACACTGCTGAATGCTATAGTTGATGATTTTGAATGTACCTGGGCTCCATGGGATTATTTTTGGGCCCAATTTATCAATGAGGTCTTACTCAGCCTTTGCCCCCCACCCCCTCCTTTATCCCTAGTGTGTCAGTCCTCTGTCTGTCAATTTTTGGTTTGATACCTTTAAAGGGAACCTTTCAGCAGATTTGGGTCCTATAAGCTGCAGCCACCACCACCGGGCTCTTATATACAACATTCTGACATTCTGCATATAAGAGCCCAGGCCGCTGTGTAGAGCGTAAAAAACACTTTATAATACTCACATAAATGGTCGATGTGGTGCACATGGGTCGGATGGGCGTCTCCGATCTCCGGGTGTGTCGCCTCCTCTTTTGGCTATCTGTGTCCTTCTTCTGAAGCTGGGGTACATGACGCGTCCGACGTCATCCACAATAGCCGGCATTGAGGTCCCGCGCATACGCACGACAATACTTTGATCTGCCCTGCTCAGGACAGATCAAAGTGCGCCTGCGCAGGACCCCAGCGTCATGTACCCCGACTTCAGAAGAAGGAGGACAAAGATGGTCGAAAGAGGAGGCGCCGGTATCGGAGAATGGAGACGCCCATCCTACACATCTGCTCCATACCGACCGTTTAGGTAAGTATTGTATTCTAAAGTGTTTTCTACGTTCTACACAGCAGCCGGGGCTCTTATATACAACATTCTAACATGCTGTATATAAGGGCTCACTGGTGGTGGCCGCAGCTTATAGCCCCCAAATCTTGTTATAGGTTCCCTTTAAGGTTAACTGTTTCAGAGACAGATGTATTAATGGGAACCTGTCACCACTTTTTCGGCCTATAAGCTGCGACCACCACCACTGGGCTCTTTTATACAGCATTCTAACATGCTGTATATAAGAGCCCGGACCACTGTGAGAACATAAAAAACACTTTATAATACTTACCTAACGGTCGCGCTGTGAGCCTTATGGGTGTCTTTGTTGTCCAGTGCCGGACCCTCCTCTTTGGCCATCTTTGTTGTTTTTCTTCTCTAGCCGCGGTGCATGACGGGTCCAACGTCATACACACTCACCGGCATTCAGGTCCTGAGCAGACACATTTTGATCTGCCCTGAGCAGGACAGATCAAAGTATTGTAGTACGCCTGCACAGGAGTGTGTATGATGTAGCCGCGTCATGCACCCAGGCTTCAGAAAGAGGACGAAGATGGCCGAAAAAGGAGGCGCCGACACCGGACAACGGAGATGCCCATAAGGCCCACCGCGTGACCGTTGGGTAAGTATTATAAAGTGTTTTTTATGTTATACCCTCGGCCTGGGCTCTTATATACAGTGGCCGCAGTTCATAAGCCAAAAAAGTAGTGGCAGGTTCCCTTAAAGGCCCTGTGGATATTTAGCTTCACAAGTCTATAATTCTTGTAATATTATGCAGTTAGTTCAGGAGCCGCTGGATGGTATAAAGTTATATGGATGAGCTTCAATGTTTTCTTCTTGCACTGATATACTTTTTGTTATAGTCTATGACTGTATTGGGCTTATATTAACTGATATAATCTGTTAAACTTTATATAATTCAATAAAAACTACAGTTATAAAATAAATATTAATGGGAGAATTGTCCTAAAAATAATAATAGTTAATAAATAACCTTTCTCTGAAAATCCTCTGTCTACAATGATTTTGTCGGCTCACAAGCAGATTATTATTGTTATTATTTTTTTTATTATTATTATTTATAGAGCAGAATTGATTCCATGGTGCTGTACATGAGAAGGGGTTACATACAGAATACATACACAAGTTACAATAGACAGACTGGTACAGAGGGAAGAGGACCCTGCCCTTGTGGACTTACAGTATATTCTATAGGATATTGGGGAGGAGACAGGAGGTGGGGCGGTGATGAGGCGGCAGCTCCAGCGGTGGTGAGGCGGCAGCTCCAGCAGTGGTGAGGTGGTGGGGTCATTGGAGACTATAGGCGTTTCTGAACAGATGAGTTTTCAAGTTCCGTTTCAAGCTTGTGAGTGTAGCAGATAGTCTGACGTGTTGAAGCAGCGAGTTCCAAAAGATGGGATGCTCGGGGGAAGTCTTGGAGGCGGTTGGATAAGGAGCGAATGAATGAGGAGAGAAGGAGATCTTGGGTGGAGCGGAGATTACGTGTTGAAGTGTAGCAGAAGATTAGTTTGGAGATATGCATCTGACTGAATCATCACAGTCATGGTCAGAGATAACATAGATTGTGGCTGTTTTAACCCCTCTGATACTGTACCGCCCCGCGGCCTCGGCTGCGCCGCCGAGCCGCTCGGATCCGTGCTCGTACTGCGGGCGGTGGCTCGAGCCTCTCACGGACCCGGGGGTCACATCGCTCTGCAAGGGGGTTTGGAGCTACGCCCGGGGGAATGCGGGTATTTGGTTTTGGGATGATTGTTCGTGACTCCACGGGTTGTGGTGATGGTGGACACCACCGCTGCGGTGAAGGTACGGGGACTCCCGGGAGCGGTGTAGTGGCGCAGCTAGGTGTTGACCCCTCCGTGGGTAGGGGATGTTGGTCCCAGGGCCCGGTTGTGCTGGGGCCCGGGTGCAGGGCGTAGGATTGTGGTGCGGCGCGGTGCCGGATGGCACTGGTGTACTCACGATTAAACCACACAGAGTCACTGGTAAACCAAACGGAGGGATGGACGGGGCCCGCAGCCGGCTGCAGCTTCCTAGTCGGGTTGGCAATGTCCGCCTTTCTCTTGCACCTGTGTTTGTAGTGTGACCACTGTGCCTGGGCACTGGTATTCCGCTCCCCGGCGTGTATGTGTTGTAGGAGCCCCTTCTGCCCGCAGACGCTGTCCCTTGGATCTCTGGCCTCTGGCGGTGGCTCTTATCCGGACAAGTTGGGCTGTTGCCTTCAATCGGGACTTTGATGGGAATGAACCCCTGAGGTCCAGACCGCAATCAGTTAATCTGACTATGGTGGTGGCGTATAGCCTAGTTCGGGGTCTGAGTACCCTGCCTGGTGCTCCGGTATCCTGTTGGCTCCCCAGTTCGGTTCCGGCGGGCCACTACCCTGTCCCGGTCCCTCACGGTTCCACCGGTCGTATTCCCGGTCTCCTGCAGGCGGCCACTGCCGTCTGCCTGCCTGACTGATCTGGGGTCCTAGGCTCCAGCCCAGGCCCCAAGCAGAACTGTATTCCACTACTCTCCACTCCACTGTACTGAACTGAACTGTCTACTGTTTTCCTGCCTCAGACCAGCAGACTCCTCGGGGCGGCGTGTCTTTCCGCCTGACTCCGCCCACCTGGTGTGCCTGTCTTACTCTGAGGGAGGCAATCAGGTCTTTGTGGTTGACTGGTGGTACCTTTCTAGTGTGGGGGTGTATGTGGTCAGTGTAATGACCTGTGACCCCTGGGGTCCAGGGCGTCACAATACCACTCTCAATAGCGACAGTAGCATCTGTTTATTTGAGGGGGGTGTAACTCTTTAGCCCTATCGGCACCCAGTGATTGTGGTTGCACTGGCGTCAATGGCAGCCATGATAACCCCAGACTGAGTAATGACAAAGGGTCATTTTGTTTGTCCCAAAAATCGGAATAAAAAGCAATTGACCCTTTCACGATTAAGGACGTATATATACGTCCTTGGCCGTGTCTGTCCCTTCAATGCGGGCTTGCGTGATGAACCCGCATTATTCGCCGCACATGTCTGCTGATCTGATCAACAGACTTGTGCAGCTCACTCACAGGCGCGGTGGCTTTCCTAACCACCCGCTATTGTTAACTAGCTAGATTGTGCCGCCATCAGTGGAACCATGAATGATGCGATCACCAGGCGCCCATGGATTACCATGACAGATGATGGCCCCTGTTGCTGTCATGACACGCTTCCTCTGAACGGCAGCAGAGCGGGGCACCAATCACGGGGCACCAACAGGTTGCCATGACAGCATTGGGTCAAATGATCACCCCTATGGCTGTCATGACGCACTTCCTATGAACGCCGGCAGAGGGCAGCGCTCACAGGAGAGCAGCATTTCTGCTGTACTGAGCGGTGCTGAAGCATCGCTCTGATCAGGAGAAGCGATCGGACTGTGCAGCCATAAAGTACAATAAGGTAATTAGTAATATGAATTAAAATTGTACAAAAAAGTTTTACAAATATGAAAAAACATAAGTTATCAATAATAAAAATAATAATAATAACATTGACTTATATAAGGTTTGGCGTCTGGGATCAAGTTTGGGGCCCGAACAAAACTTTTTTTTAAAGTCTGGCCGAAACCAGGGAACCTGAACAACTACGGGTCCACTTATTACTATCTGTGGATTTTGCCGACCGAGTGGTCTACAAAAAAATCCTGACAACATTTCCGTTTTTGATAAAAGACACATTAAAATAACCAATTCAAGTCTATGGGTGAAAAGGCATCTCCAGAATGGCGTCAGTGCGATGACTGTGATAGACAGGAGAAGCGGTGACCCAACACTAAGGAAAATCAGAACAAACCCATATACAAGAGCTGCAGCGCTCCCTTTAGGGAACTGAAAACTCTATAAATATTATTTTGAATAAAAAAATGAAGTAGATAATAGGTAACAAAAAATCAAACAGTAAATTAATCAATGGAATGACAAGTAAAGAAATTGACCAGATCCACCAGTATATGAGCGACACGTCTCAGCCCGGTGAATCCCGGGAGCTACATTGGAGATGGAAATTAGAGAACAATGTCTGATCAGTCGCTTTTCTCAGGAATAATGTAATCTCCATTGATCAACATTTGAAATGGAGGAGACCATGAAGTATAAGTGCCTCGTCTAGGGGCCGTCATGGACATGCTATTAGTGCTTATATATGATGGCGTTATGTTTATTGATCAACATGTGAAGGTTTTGGGTAACGGGTGCACCAAGCCACTAGAGCAGGGTAAGGGGTGCACCATGCCACTAGAGCAGGGTAAGGGGTGCACCATGCCACTAGAGCAGGGTAAGGGGCGCATCATGCCACTAGAGCAGGGTAAGGGGTGCACCATGCCACTAGAGCAGGGTAAGGGGTGCACCATGCCACTAGAGCAGGGTAAGGGGTGCACCATGCCACTAGAGCAGGATAAGGGGTGCACCATGCCACTAGAGCAGGGTAAGCGGTGCACAGTGCCACTAGAGCAGGGTAAGGGGAGCACCGTGCCACTAGAGCAGGGTAAGGGGTGCACCGTGCCACTAGAGCAGGGTAAGGGGTGCACCATGCCACTAGAGCAGGGTAAGGGGCGCATCATGCCACTAGAGCAGGGTAAGGGGTGCACCATGCCACTAGAGCAGGGTAAGGGGTGCACCATGCCACTAGAGCAGGGTAAGGGGTGCACCATGCCACTAGAGCAGGGTAAGGGGCGCATCATGCCACTAGAGCAGGGTAAGGGGTGCACCATGCCACTAGAGCATGGTAAGGGGCGCATCATGCCACTAGAGCAGGGTAAGGGGTGCACCATGCCACTAGAGCAGGGTAAGGGGTGCACCATGCCACTAGAGCAGGGTAAGGGGTGCACCATGCCACTAGAGCAGGATAAGGGGTGCACCATGCCACTAGAGCAGGGTAAGCGGTGCACAGTGCCACTAGAGCAGGGTAAGGGGAGCACCGTGCCACTAGAGCAGGGTAAGGGGTGCACCGTGCCACTAGAGCAGGGTAAGGGGTGCACCGTGCCACTAGAGCAGGGTAAGGGGTGCACCGTGCCACTAGAGCAGGGTAAGGGGTGCACCATGCCACTAGAGCAGGGTAAGCGGTGCACCATGCCACTAGAACAGGGTAAGGGGTGCACCATGCCACTAGAGCAGGGTAAGGGGTGCACCATACCACTAGAGCAGGGTAAGGGGTGCACCATGCCACTAGAGCAGGGTAAGGGGTGCACCATGCCACTAGAGCAGGGTAAGGGGTGCACCATGCCACTAGAGCAGGGTAAGGGGTGCACCATGCCACTAGAACAGGGTAAGGGGTGCATCATGCCACTAGAGCAGGGTAAGGGGCGCATCATGCCACTAGAGCAGGGTAAGGGGGGCACCATGCCACTAGAGCAGGGTAAGGTGTGCACTGTGCCACTAGAGCAGGGTAAGGGGTGCACCTTGCCACTAGAGCATGTTAAGGGGCGCACCATGTCACTAGAACAGGGTAAGGGGTGCACCATGCCACTAGAACAGGGTAAGGGGCGCATCATGCCACTAGAACAGGGTAAGGGGAGCACCATGCCACTAGAACAGGGTAAGGGGTGCACCATGCCATTAGAACAGGGTAAGGGGTGCACCATGCCACTAGAACAGGGTAAGGGGCGCACCATGCCACTAGAGCAGGGTAAAGGGTGCACCATACCACTAGAGCAGGGTAAGGGGTGCACCATGCCACTAGAGCAGGGAAAGGGTGCACCATGCCACTAAAACAGGGTAAGGTGCGCACCATGCCACTAGAACAGGGTAAGGGGTGCACCATGCCACTAGAGCAGGGTAAGGGGCGCATCATGCCACTAGAGCAGGGTAAAGGGTGCACCTTGCCACTAGAGCAGGGTAAGGGGTGCACCATGCCACTAGAGCAGGGTAAGGGGTGCACCATGCCACTAGAGCAGGGTAAGGGGTGCACCATGCCAGTAGAGTAGGGTAAGGGTGCACCCCATGCCACTAGAACAGGGTAAGGGGAGCACAATGCCACTAGAACAGGGTAAGGGGTGCATCATGCCACTAGAGCAGGGTAAAGGGTGCACCTTGCCACTAGAGCAGGGTAAGGGGCGCACATGGCCATGGACACAGGACATCACTAGTTTCTCACACTGCTCTGGGGGGATTTTGGCCCACTCTTCTTCCAGTCTCTTCCACAGTTCTTTGACTGTCATGGGTTTCTTGAACATAACTTTATCACCAAGGATTTTCCAGAGGTTTTCTATTGGGTTTAGATCAGGACTCTGGGCTGTGGCCATTTCATTGTTTCCAGGAACTGCTTTCCCCATTTTGCTGTGTGACAGGAAGCATTGTCCTGCATGAAAATTGCTGCTGATTGAACACAAGTAAGGAGCCACATGTTGTGAAGAAGATTCTGATCCACACTTGCATTCACTCTGCCATGTAGCTGTATGAGAGGTCCAACTCCTGCTGCAGAAAACCTTCCCCAAACAATGATGCTTCCTCCACTGCCTTTCACTGACTTCTTAACACAATTTGGGTTCAGTCTTTCCTCAGTTTATCAAAGAACATAAGAAGAATCAAAAGGCTGTGTAGCACTTCTCCTCTGTCCACACAACATGCTCCTCACCAAAGGTGAGGCTAGTCTTTTGATTTTTTCTGCTAATGAGAGGTTTGGTCACTGCAGAGTGAGCTTTCAGTCCAAATGCTCTTACATGTCATGACACTGTATGAAGAAACAGATCCTTACCCTGTTCAGTGCTGAACTGCTGAAAAATTTCAGCTGCAGTGTGAAATGATTACCCATGGAGGTTCTCTGCATTATCCTTTCTTCTCTTATAGTTGTCTTTCGAGGGCGACCACTCTTCTTGGGGGACTTGAAAGATTTTGTGATGTAAAGATGCAATATTCTCAAAATCGCAGACTTGGAACGACCAACTTCTCTTCTTATGGCTGATAGATTCACCCCTTTGGCCTTCATCTGGACAACCTGCTGCTGGAGGGTTTCAGTCACTTTGGAACGGCAAAGTCCGTGCAAACTGGAAAGTTCGGCGCCAGTTACATAGGGATTGTCAGATAATGAAGGAAATTAGCACCAGGTGCAGATTATCACCAATAACCAATAAATCTGAAAGTGTCTGTAAATGTGACCTGTGTTCTTTTTCATTTATCTCATTTACATTTTTATGTTGTGCTTTTGAAAAAATTAAATTTATGAAATAAGCGGAAAATCCTTTGAGTTTCCTCATGTGAGGATATAATCACTTAAGACAACTCAATGACCGCAACATTTAGGGAACATTCGAATCTCCACACAGTGAGTAGGTCGATGAATAGATAAATGGGTTAATATCGTTCCCATTTGTTAAATAAAGGAAATGTTGTCCTTAATGGTAAATGTCATATAACCATGAGCGTTAGTACAGATGGTTTGTGTGAACAGTTGCCACACGGGGTGAAACCAACCAATTGGAAGCCATGATTTTGGCTTTTTCTGATGTTATTTGCCCCCTTTTTTATGAATAGTGTTGTGTTTGATAGCCTGGGCCATGAGGTTACCAATAGTCCGGCCTTACTAAAGACAGATTTTAGTCGCTCAGGTTGCCGAGGGCCAATGATTTTGTCCTCACCGAAGAAGGAGCAGCGGTAGCGAATAATTTTTCATAAAGTGCTGTGAACTTGGGTAATGATTGGTCATTGGTTGATTTGTTTGCCTGCATTGGGGGTCTTCTAACTCACGGATACGTAGGACATGATGACGCCTGAACAGACCATTTTCTTCCAGTATTCGTATTACCGTACTCACATTCATATCGGTTCCTCAGATAGTTTAACTCGGCCACAATCTCATTGCAGGAAGACTCCAGGAAAAGAGGATTGCTTTAACTGAAAATCTTGTATTGATGACAATCATAGCAGATAAAAAGAGCGATTTTCTTCAGAGAGCGTACAGCATGTTACTTGCAAGATGGCTGATACAAAACAATACATGGAGAAGAAGGGCGGGGAATGCTGACATCACAGAACTACAGGGAGGAGGAAGGGACAAAATTCAAAGAAAGTCAAAGCACCTGCCTAGGAACAGAAAGGCAATACACAGCAATGAAAACATTGAATAATTCCAAAGTCGTGGGACATGACGGGGGAATACTCGGTTCTTTATCTTTATAGCTCAGATCCCACCTGGGTATGGATTGCACCTCTGATGTTTTTTTCCAGAAGTTGTAGCTGATATCCTTTGATTAAAAACTGATTCTTTAGAAATTCCACTTACGATATAAAATTCTCCATATGGGCGCAGTTTTGACGAACCCAACACTGTCTATAGACGCACAATGGGCAGAAGTTCTCATGAAATCACATCCACTTTGGGCAGTCAGGCCGTGTTCACACAAAGCATAAATATTGCTGTTTTTATGTAGAAAAATGCATACAAAATGGTAAAAGGCATAACCCCCCCCCACCCCCCAGCAATAATGCAATAATCAGAGAAGATTGTTTTTGCGTAGTTTGGTGCTGACGCCTGGAGAAAGCGTGCAGATAAAAGGAACAGAAAACTGCAACATTTATGCTACGTGTGATCACGGCCGTACAGAAATTTTTGGCAAAATGGCGCTTACAAAAAGCTACAGCTCGTCTCACAGGAAAGCGAAACCTCATATAGTGAAGAGTGCGAAAAAATAAAAAGGTTCTGGCTGCTACAGCTATGAATGAATGTACAAAAAGTAAAGCCATAGATCCCAACCGTCCTGGATACAGTGGACAGCCCTGGATTTTGGATATACGCCCTGCAGTCCCAGATTTGGGTCTACGCCCTGCATTCCTGGATTTGTATCTATGCCCTGCAGTCCCAGATTTGGGTCTACCCCCTGCAGTCCTGGACTTTGGTCTACATCCCGCAGTCCCAGATTTGGGGCTCCACCCTTCAGTCCCAGATTTGGGTCTACGCCTGCAGTCCCGGATTTGGGTCTACGCCCTGTAGTCTCGGATTTGGATTTCGCCCAGCAATCCCGGATTTGGGTTGTGCCCTGCAGTCCTGGATTTGGGTTTCGCACTGTAGTCCCAGATTTGAGTCTATGCCGTACAGTCCCAGATTTAGGTCTACACCTTGCAGTCCTGAATTTGGGTCTACGTTCTGCAGTTTCAGTTTTGGGTCTATGCCCTGCAGTACAGGATTTGGTTCTATGCCCTTGTGCAGTGGCGTAACTAGAGATTGATGGGCCCGGTGCAAAGTTCGGACCCGGCCCCCCCGTCCACGTACACCGACACTTAGGGTACGGGATGACATGGGCACTCGGTTTATGTGATAATCACACTGACACTTGGCTCTTACCCTCAGCACCCAGGTTTCCCATGATCTAAAAACCCTCTATCAGCACCCAGCTTTCCTATGTTCTGATATCCCTCTTGTCATCGGCACCCAGCTTTCCCATGCTCTGCTATACATCTTTCCCTCAGCACCCAGGTTTCCCATATCAGAGCATGGGAAAGCTGGGTGCTGAGAGATGTACAGCAGAGCATGGGAAAGCTGGGTGCTGAGAGATGTACAGCAGAGCATGGGAAAGCTGGGTGCTGAGAGATGTACAGCAGAGCATGGGAAAGCTGGGTGCTGAGAGATGTACAGCAGAGCATGGGAAAGCTGGGTGCTGAGAGATGTACAGCAGAGCATGGGAAAGCTGGGTGCTGAGAGATTATAGCAGAGCATGGGAAAGCTGGGTGCTGAGAGATGTACAGCAGAGCATGGGAAAGCTGGGTGCTGAGAGAAGATTATAGCAGAAATGGGAAAGCTGGGTGCTGAGGGAAAGATGTATAGCAGAGCATGGGAAAGCTGCGTGCTGAGAGAAGATATACAGCAAAGCATGGGAAAGCTGGGTGCTGAGGGAAAGAGCCCTTCTTCCTCAGCACAAAACATTCCCATCCCCTGCTTGTATCTTTGTCCCCCCTAGTATACAGTTCTCCAAATACAATAATGGCCCCTGCATAGCCTTCCATATAGTATAAAGGCTCCCACATAACCCTTCATATATTAGAATGCAGCTCCATGTATTATAAAGCATTTCCCATAGTTCTCCATGTATTATAATTCACCCCATAGTACTTCATATATAATACTGCACCACATAGTCCTCCACAGGGCCGCATCGTCCATTGGACAAGTTGAGCAGTTTGCTCAGGCGGCACTATATTCAGGGGGGCAACAATGCGGCCTGGGGCGTAGCTGTATGGGGACTGCCGTTTTCCGCTGCCCAGTGCCTCAACAGGTGAACCGTGCACAGGATCTTCCGGCCGCCCGACAGCACGACAGAACCCCCTCCCCGCTCCTCAATCTCGGCCGCCGGCTGACATGACAGATCTCCCCTCCCCCCCGGCTCTTCGCCTCAGAGATGCGTACCGGCAAATATTTTTTTACAAAAAAAGCACTGGTCCTCCATGTTTTATAATGCACCCCCATAGTCCATGTATAAGGTAGCCTTGATAGTCCTCCATATATTATAATGTAGCCCCCATAGTCCTATATGTATTATAACTGTTACGTCACCGCCGGAGTCTGCTCCAGCGACTTCTGCTCCGATCGCCAGGCGACGCCGTGTTCCTGCCGTGGATGGTGCTGAGATGGGAGAGAAGTCGATGCCAGCGGCACCAGTGGGCGCAGGCTCCGATCATCCACTGGGCTGGGTTAGCTTGGGATATGCAGTACCACTTGCTGACTGTGGGTGGCATGTGTCTTCCAGCTGAAGTTGCCAGCGTTCAGCTACAGCCAATGGGAAGACACTACACCCTTCTTATTTCCCTTCCTGTCACATGATTACTGCCAGAGATAGTTCTGATTTTCTTGGCTCCTGTTACGTCCTATTCTGTTGGTGATTCCTGTGTTGACTTCTGCGTGTTTTGACTACCCTTCTGCCTACTGTTTTTGTACCTTGCTGCCCGACCCGGATCTGACCTCTACTACGTATGCTGACTACGTCACTGCCTGCCGATTCTGTCCCTGATCTGCTATTCCTGGTTTGACCCTGCCTGACTACTACTCTCATCGGACTGCAGCCTTCCACAGGTAGTGATCTCCAGTTTCCTGTGTAATTCCAAATCCCTGTATAGGGGTTAAAGGGTTTCAGGGTTCTGGGGGTCCTACTTGGTGAGTGGCTTCCCTCTAGCCTCCCCTTTACAGCCCATCTGAGTCTGTGGATCCAGACAGGCGTTACAATAACGCAACCCCATAAACCTTCATATTGTATTATGCAGCCCCATACTCCTCCATGTATAATGCACCCATATAGTCCATGTATAAGGTGTCCGTCATGTTGTATAATGCAGCCCCATAGACCCCCATGTATAATGCAGGCAGCCCATGCTCCATGTATAATGCAGGCAGTTCGCAGCCAGCCCCCCATGTATAATGCAGCCCCCCGATGCTCCATGTATAATGCAGCCAGCCCCCCATGCTCCATGTATTATGCAGGCTGCCCCATGCTCCATGTATAATGCAGGCTGCCCCCCCATGCTCCATGTATAAAGCAGCCAGCCCCCCATGCTCCATGTATAATGAAGGCTGCCCCATGCTCCATGTACAATGCAGGCAGCCCCCCATGCTCCATGTATAATGCAGACAGCCCCCCATGCTCCATATATAATGCAGCCAGCCCCCCATGCTCCATGTATAATGCAGCCCCCCATAGCCCCTGGCCACCGTGTACACACGAATTTGAAGAAAAAACAAGTTCTATAACCTCACTCCTCATTCCAGCGCTGCTCCGTCCTCAGCTCTCCTCCGTTTCCCTGCTGCTGCCGTCGGCGTCCTCCCATCCTGCGCTCTGTGCTCTGAGCACAGCTGTCACACTGGAGTGACGTCACCGCGCAGGCACGGGGGGGGGGGAGAATAATGGAGCGTGGAGCTGCACTGGCCGCTCCACGCTTCATTGTTGCTGTGCGCGATGACGGGGGCACCGGGTCATACAGCGGCCGCGTGGTTTGAGCCACATCAGCGCAGCTCCTCTCACAGAAAGGAGCTGGCTGCTGATCTGCCAGGCCCCTAAGCTGCCAGGTACGGTCGCAGTCGCGACCTCTGCGACCGCGGTAGTTACGCCTCTGCCAGTACTGGTTTACACGTAAGTTTTTTTTAAATACACATATATGAGGGAGGTCTACAACCATGGAGCTGCAGAGGTTAATTCTTCTGCACAGACTCTCCGCCCTTCTTATGGGAAGAAACTGTTTCACTTTCGGCTCCCGCTCTTTCACTCTACAATGGCGTCTGCTGAGCTGAGGGACGAGCTGGACTGCTCCATCTGCCTGAGCCTCTATACAGACCCCGTATCCCTGAGATGTGGACACTTCTTCTGCCGCTCGTGTATTGTGAGTGCGCTGGATGCACAGGAGGCGGCTGGAGGGTATTCCTGTCCTGACTGCAGAGCACAATATCCGGAGCGTCCGGCCCTGGAGAAGAACCGGAAGCTGAGGAACATAGTGGAGCGTTTCTCATCTGCTCAGCCTGAGATGGAGGAGACCAGAATCTTCTGCACTTACTGTACAAAGTCTCCTGCCCCGGCTGTGAGATCCTGTCTGCAGTGTGAGACCTCCATGTGTCATAAACATCTCGCAGCCCATAACAAGTCTGTGAATCACAATCTTATTGAACCTACTCTGACATTTAAGAGTCAAAAATGCTCCACACACAATGAGCTGCTGAAATACTACTGTCCTATAGATGACGCCTGTATCTGTGTGTCCTGCTGGGTGGCCGGAGACCACAAGGGACATGACGTGGAGCTGCTGGATGTGGCCTCTGAGAAAAGGAAGGAGAAACTGAGGAAATGTTTGGATGATCTAAACCCACAAAAAGCAGAAATTCAGACAAGAGTCCAGAATCTGCAGGATCATAAGAGGAAGATCCAGGAGAGCGCCTCCGATAAGAGGAAGAACATCAGTAAGATATTTATGGACATTAAGAAGCAACTGGAAATGGCAGAAAAGAAAGCGCTGAACGAGGTCTCCAGGCAGGAGGAGAAGATTGTGTCCCAGATATCTCATCTGATCAAGACGCTGGAAATACAGGAGGAACAGCTGTCTAGGAAGGTGCGCCACGTGGAGGAGATGTGTGGTGTCACCGACCCAATAAGACTCTTACAAGAAAGTGACATTACAGAGTGTAGTCATGGAGGTGAGGAGGACACAGGGGGAGATGGTGGAGAGGTCAGTTCTGAGGAGGATCTGGATGAGGTTCTGATCTCACTGACCTTACACCGATCTATGAGGGATATTGTCACCAATGTAACATCAGAGCTCGGGGTCCATGTCCCAGACATATTGCTGGATGTGGACACTGCTAATAGATGGGTGAAGATATCAGAAGATCTGAAAACAGCAACAAGATCAGAAGAAAAACAGGAGAGGCCAGAATCATCTGGAAGATTTGTGACATTTTCCCAGGTGTTAAGCAGATGTGGCCTCTCCTCAGGACGCCATTACTGGGAGGTGGAGTGGAACCAGATAGGAAGATGTGACATCGGATTGTCCTATCCTAGTATAGAAAGAGAAGGACATAAGTCTGATATTAGAGAAAATTATAAATCTTGGTGTTTGGTTTTGTATAATGGAGGATATAAGGTATGGCACAACTCAGAGGAATTACCCCTCAGTGTAAAGCCAACATGTCCGACACTTGGAGTCTTCTTAGACTATGAGGCCGGGCGTCTGTCCTTCTATGAGCTGTGTGACCCCATCAGACACTTACACACCTTCACCGCCTCCTTCACTGAACCCCTACATGTCGCCCTCTATGTGAATGATGGAGCCTCTGTGACAATAAGAAGCTGAGGCCGATGTCCTCCACGTCACCTGATAATCACATTATTTCTTGTCACATGGACACCTCTGTATATAGTGAGGTATCAGCAGGACCCTCTAATAATACAATGTATATGGCGGGAGTCGGGGGGGATTTCTCCTATTGGATTTTTATGTCCATGTTGGAGATCACGATCAGAATAAATGATTGAGACAAATGGAAATATTAATGGGAAAATTGTCCTAAAATTAATAATAATTGTTAATAAATAATTTTTCTATGATTTCCTCTGTACACAATGATTTTGTCGTCATCAGTGGGTGTTATCTGTATATCATCGCTGACAGCCTGGGGTAATGTCATGGTCGGAGATAACAATATCGCTCTCAATAGGGACAGTAGTATCTTTGTGATTGTGGCCACACTGTCGCCAATGGCAGCCATGATGACCCCAGACTGAGTAGTGATGGAGGGTCTGTTTGTTTGTCCCAAAAATTGGAATAAAAAGCAATTAACCCCTCCACAACCAAGGATGTACAAATTCGTCCTTGGCTGTCTCTTTAATGTGACCTCACATGGGGAGCCTGCATTATTCCCTGCACATGTCTGCTGATCTGATCAGCAGACATGTGCAGCTCACAGGCGCAGGTGAATCTCCAATCCACCCACTCCTATTAAGTAGCTAGACCGCGCTGTTCCCCGCCACCATTGATGGCCTCATGATGCGATCATTGTCATGACATGCTACCTGTGAATGCTGGGTGCCCCCCTTTTGCCCCATTGAAAATAGAACAATAATAATAATTAAAAAAACAAATACACATATTTAGTATCACCACATTCAGAAATGTCCAATCAATCAAAATATAAAATCAATTAATCTTATCGGTACACGGTGTAGAGAGAAAAAAATTAAAACGCCAGAATTATATTTTTTTTGGTCGCTGCAACATTGTATTAAAATGCAATAACAGGAGATCAAAATGTCTCACATTTAACCCAAAAATGATAAAATTAAAAACACCAGATCAAGACGCAAAAAATAAGTCAATTGTTAAGCAATTTCTACTGAACTTGATGCTTAACAATTTTTTAGCAAATTCTCTCCTTACAGGGGGGAGACTGGAAGATTTCAGGATAAATCGACATTTTAGTAGAAAGAATGACATTTTTTAGTTTTTTAATTCCACTTTGCATTAATTTCTGTGAAGCTCCTGAAAGGGTTAATAAACCCCCTGAATGCGGTTTTGAGCACTTGGAGGGACGCAGTTTTATCACGGTGTCACTTTTGGGGGTTTTCTTACATATAAGACCCTCAAAGTCACAAAATATAACACACCAGTACATACCAGTGCATTTCTATGTGCCTGTATTCTGGGGCATTTAAAGGGAACCTCTCAGCAGAAATTTCCCCTAAAACCTAACAGATTCCCCCTCTGCAGCTCCTGGGCTGCATTCTAGAAAGGTCCCTGTTATTATTGTGCCCCCTTTCTGACCAAAAAAAAGAGTTTATAAAGTGTTACCTTTTTGGCTTCGGATTCTGTAAATGGGACACGGGGGCGGGCTGCCTGATGGCCGTTATTCTGCCCCCTGGTCCTGTATGCCGCCCCCATCGCTGATTTCCATACTTATGGACGCCGCCCACTGCTCCAGCCATCCCCGCGCATGCCCAGTGCCCATCTCTCGTGGATGAGCACTGTGCCCAGTGTCACCGCTGGTGACGTGCGCGCAGGGTTTAGATTATGGGCGGTGCTGTGATGATTATTACCAAGCAACCGCCCATAATCGCGGGACCGCGCTTTCCCCCTCGGCCTGCTTCGTGCTTCCTGCTTCCGCGCTCTTCCCATCTATTTCCTGCCTCAGGGCAAGATGGGAAGGAGGTGACGTGAGGTCAGCAGCAGCGCGCTTGCGCAGAACGAAGCAGGCCGAGGGGGAAAGCGCGGTCCCGCGATTATGGGCGGTTGCTTGGTAATAAACATCACAGCACCGCCCATAATCTAAACCCTGCGTGCACGTCACCAGCGGTGACACTGGGCACAGTGCTCATCCACGAGAGATGGGCACTGGGCATGCGCGGGGATGGCTGGAGCAGTGGGCGGCGTCCACAAGTATGGAAATCAGCGATGGGGGCGGCATACAGGACCAGGGGGCAGAATAACGGACGCCAGAAAGCCCGCCCCCGTGTCACATTTATAGAATCCGAAGCCAAAAAGGTACCACTTTATAAACTCTTTTTTTTGGTCAGAAAGGGGGCACAATAATAACAGGGACCTTTCTAGAATGCAGCCCAGGAGCTGCAGAGGGGGAATCTGTTAGGGGGAAATTTCTGCTGACAGGTTCCCTTTAAGAGTCAGAGGTTTTTTTTTCCTTTAAAATTAAACATTTACAATAATGACTTATTTTTTTAAATAAACGTCTCAAATCAGCAAATGACAGACGTATTTGTCTCCCTGTAATTGTAACGACCGCCCGGCACAACACAGCGATCACATTATTTATGGTGTTTGGTAAATGGGGTAAAAAATTGAGAGGTTTAATTTTTTTTCCATTAAACCCATAAAACACTTATCAGTAATGTAACGCTGTTCACACAGAGCGGAAATGCTCATTTTTTTCTGCCGGTGTCTGCACCACACTATGAAATAATCTCTTATTATTGTGTTTTTGCTGCATTTTTTATGCCTTTTTCCCTTATTTGATGCATTTTTGGTGCAGATTTGATGCAGTATTTTTTAACACATGTTAATATAACAAAGTTTTAATTTTACATTTAAGAGCGCAACTGCATTTATTTTTCCTGCATTTATTTTACCTGAATTTTTCAGGATCCACAAGAATAGAAAAAAGAACATAAAAAATGCACAGATCAATTCAGCACCGTCTCTAGACGCACAGAAGCTCTCATGAAATCCCATCCACTTTGTTTGGACGGTCAGGCCGTGTTCACACAGAGCATAATTGTTGTAGGTTTTTTTTAATGTAGAAAATCTGCTGCATCTGACTATACAAATGTAACGTGGCGCAGGGCGGTAGTCGTGGGTGAGGTAATCGTCTGCTGCACCCCGGCACACTACATGAAGATGGAGGTCCTGGCTGGGTGTGTGGTGCTGCACTCCGGAGGCGATACACCTTTGCAGACCGCATGTTGCCGATGGTTTTGGCCGGCCCAGACCAGATGGTGCACAAGTCATTGAGGGAGACCCCAAGCTCATTAAAAACATAGTTTTACTGAACATAATAGTTTTATGTCGGTCGCGAACGATCCAACACAAAGGTCCGGCTCCGTGCTGTGACTGACAGGAGCCGGATCCCCAGAGAAAGCCACTAAAATCTCTTAACAGCTCTCACTGGGCGTAAAACTCAGATGTTCAGGGGACAAAACCCCGCCCACCTGAATAAAACCCCGCCCACTCAACAATCTAATTGGTATGTTGTAAGTGGGTGTGGTTTAGCCAAGGGTGGGCGGGGTTTCAGCGGCGTTACTATAATCTTAAATATGTGTTCACCTGGGGTGAACACATATTTAACAGGGAGCCAATAACGATCCGAAAGAGCCGGCTCTTTTTGGTGAGCGGAGCCATGGGAACTGGATCACCAAAAAGAGCCGGACTGCCCATCACTAGAACATAAACTGTAGTACTACATCTCAGTCCTTGGAAATCCTTCTCCTCCTCAAGCAGTTATTATTATTATTATTTATTATTATTATTTATTATTATAGCGCCATTTATTCCATGGCGCTTTACAAGTGAAAGAGGGTATACGTACAACCAGGGCCGTATTTGGGGTTTTTGCTGCCCTAGGCACTGTCAGAGGTGGCGCCTCCTTCTGATCAGTCAGATTAGGGGTATGTGCACACAGCATTTTGTTTTCAGACAGATCCGCCCTGTAACCCGCCCAAAAACCCCAAACTCTAAATATTAAAGAAATGAACTCATGCACTGCAATGTAAAACGACTTGCTGTCCATATGTTCAGTCTTTGGAGTTTCTAAGCTCGTCAGGTTTCCTCAGACATGAAGCGGCTGACAGTGACCGGTCCATTATATAGCGGCTTCTGCTTGGATGCCGCGTACTACTTCATTTAAAAAATAAGTAAAATCCAGTAGCTAAAAGATGTTGGAAAAAACAACCAAAAAGCAACAGCAAAAAAAAAATATATATATATATATTTGCTACAGTATAAAATGATGACTGTCCTGAAGTGTTTTCTGTCTGAATAATTCCGGGGGTTCACAGACATCTACAAGACGTGTGCTCATACCCTGATAGAGCCCAGAGCCTTCAGATAGTAGTTAAGACCTGCATACACATTAACCTAAAGTGGTCTAAACCCGCCAATATCGACGGGTTCTGCTGACAGCCCAATGTGTATGGGGGCTCTCAATTCTGATTGTCGGGGGAATAAGGATCCAGCATGTCCGATTACGGAGTGTAGATCCTATTATCCTCTAAATGATAAGCTGCTGCCGGAGATGTCTAGCAGCGGCTCTAATAAAGAACACAGAAACACTTGGCAGAATGAGTGCTCCTGTATATGGGAGAGCTGAGCAAGATAGCTGCCGGCCTAAAAATCAGACTATAGTGTATGGGGGCTTTAGTCTCTTATTTATTAGGCTGACAGACATGCAGATAGCTGTATTTTTAGTCCAGCACGCTGACCTTATGTTTTAGGATCAAGACTGATAAGGTAAAGATTACAACAGCTACATGACTATCACCAGAACCATCATCAGTACAGTAATACATAACTAAAACCACACTAAATACAAGAATACGTAACCAAAACCACAGTTAGTACAGTAATACATCAACAGAACTACTGTCAATACAGTAATATCACCAAACCCACCCTAAAGACAATAATACATTGCCAAACCCACCCTAAAGAAAATAAGGCATCACCAAAACCACCATCAGTACATGAATACATTGCCAACTTCGTACAGCAATCAAGTGCAGTGTCAGGTTAGACCCATATACATATATGTATTCCATTAACATACAACTCTCAGTATGTCCTTAACAATGGTAAGGAGATGCTGGTAGTTGTTACCAGCCATCATTAGACTGTGGACCTTATAAGAACCACAATACTTATTAGTCCCAGGCAGTAGACTTAACTTTCGGAGGAGATCTTATATGTTTAGGTCCATTAATTCTGAGATTAGTAGGGCAGAGGTGGGCTCAGTAGGGAGAAGGGGCATCATGGGGTGGGACTTGAGACCCCCACCAATTGCTCAAAAGACCTCTTAAGTGCACAGCTCAGGAGACAGGACTATGAAATTTTACTCCCGGAATCCATTCTGTCTGCATGTTCTGGTTCTGGGAAACACTCGGGGCCATGGTAGTCGGATCCCCAGCGATTGGAAAGTTACCCCCTATCCATCACGTTCCATCCCCCCCCCATCCTCCATGTTGCGCCCCCACATCACGTTCCACCCCCCCCATCCTCCATGTTGCGCCCCCACATCACGTTCCACCCCCCCCCATCCTCCATGTTGCGCCCCCACATCACGTTCCATCCCCCCCATCCTCCATGCTGCGCCCCCACATCACGTTCCATCCCCCCCATCCTCCATGTTGCGCCCCCACATCATGTTCCATCCCCTCATCCCCCGTGTTGCGCCCCCACATCATGTTCCATCCCCCCATCCTCCATGTTGCACCCCCACATCATGTTCCATCCCCCCCATCCTCCATGTTGCACCCCCACATCATGTTCCATCCCCCCATCCTCCATGTTGCGCCCCCACATCATGTTCCATCCCCCCCATCCTCCATGTTGCGCCTCCACATCACGTTCCATCCCCCCCATCCTCCATGTTGCGCCCCCACATCACGTTCCATCCCCCCCATCCTCCATGTTGCGCCCCCACATCACGTTCCACCCCCCCATCCTCCATGTTGCGCCCCCACATCACGTTCCATCCCCCCATCCTCCATGTTGCACCCCCACATCACGTTCCATCCCCCCCAATCTCCATGTTGCGCCCCCACATCATGTTCCATCCCCTCATCCCCCGTGTTGCGCCCCCACATCATGTTCCATCCCGCCCATCCTCCATGTTGCACCCCCACATCATGTTCCATCCCCCCATCCTCCATGTTGCGCCCCCACATCATGTTCCATCCCCCCCATCCTCCATGTTGCGCCCCCACATCATGTTCCATCCCCCCATCCTCCATGTTGCGCCCCCACATCATGTTCCATCCCCCCCACATCATGTTCCATCCCCCCCATCCTCCATGTTGCGCCCCCACATCATGTTCCATCCCCCCCATCCTCCATGTTGCGTCCCCACATCATGTTCCATCCCCTCATCCCCCGTGTTGCCCCCCCTCCCACCGGGTTTCTTGTTCGGCGCTGTCTTTGGCTCTAAAGCGCTTACCTGCTCCAGGCTGCATCTCCCGTTCTCCACGGTGGTGATGGTGGCGGCGGCAGGATCTGACATCTTGCTCGGCGGCCGTTCCATCTCCCGTACTCCACTGCGCGGCGCTGCCTCACGCTGCTGTGACCTTTGCACAGTGAGCGCACGGCAGCACGTCGGGGCGGGGAGCTGATTCCAGCTCCTCTGACCCCGGAAGTGCCGGCACGCTCAGTTTCATTTATAGTCGCGTGTTATAGACGTGACTATAAATGACTGCGGCGCCCCCTCCCTCCTCCAAAAAGGCGCCGGATTTAATAAAGAGTTTGAAGGAGGGAGGAAGATTTAAAAATACATTTTAAATTTTTGGTCTGGGCGCCGCCCCCCTGGAAGGCGCCGCCCCAGGCACGTGCCCTCAAGTGCCTAATGGCAAATACGGCCCTGCGTACAACAATCATTAACAGTACAAAACAGACTGGTATAGGAGGAGAGAGGAACCTGTCCGCGAGGCTCACAGTCTACAGGCAATGGGTGATGGTACAACAGGTGAGGACAGAGCTGGTGGCGCAGCGGTCTACTGGACTCAGGGCTATTGTAGGTTGTAGGCTTGTTGGGAAAGGTGGGTCTTGAGGTTCCACGTTTTTTCCGTCCTAGAAGGATGTTGCCAATATGGCTGGACTGAGCTATAAGCTACTGAAGACGCCTCAGGGACACTCGCTTAAGACACTCACTTCTTTCCTTGTCCCGCTCTGTCTTGCCTCAGGACCTGTTATTCTCGGTCACTCGTTCCTTCGGTCAGTGCGCTGACCCAGCTCCACTACATCACTCTGTGTCACGGTCACCTCCTTCTCTTTCTCAGTCACGCTATTCAATATAATGGCCTCCCTCTCTTCAGGACACCCACGTCATGCGGCTCTGCTGCTCCTCACACCTGAAGCTTATTCCTGTCACAGGCTGGGCCCTGACTGACGTTACCACAGGAAACGATTCTCTCCCTCAGCACTAGCTCCTCTCCTATAGGCTAATCCAACTGTCTGTTGCTGGGCAGATTTCACCTTTCACCTGCACCTATAACACTAATAATATCTTTTTAAGCATCGTACATTATATACTACATAACATTACACCTTATACCAATACACATACATTACATCATCACTACTGCTACACCTCTACATAGTAACAGTCCCACCTCTGCTCATCTTATACATTACAATACCTTACACTATACATTCCTACATAACATTACTTTATATCTTATCACATCTATCTATTTACATATGAACATATTTGGTGTCTTCAGAGGTAGGAACTCGACCACCATCTTACACAAAGTGGATGTTATTTCAGGAAACCTCCTGTCCGCTGTGGATCTAAAGACGCTGCTGAGCTCTGCCGTCTTTGACGGGTTTTTTTTTCTGTTTGAGGAACTTAAAATAATCAGAGAAAATTGGTATTGTGGAGTTTGGTGCAGAAAGCGTGCAAATAAAAGGAACAGAAAACATGCAACATTTATGCTAGGTGTGGTCACGGCCGTACAGAAATGTTTGGCAAAATAGCGCTTACAAAAAAACTACAGCTCGTCTCAAAGGAAAGCGAAACCTCATATAGTGAAGATTACCCTGGATGCAGTGGACAGTCCTAGATTTGGGTCTACACCCTGCAGTCCTGGATTTGGGTCTATGCCCTGCAGACCTGGTCTATGCCCTGCAGTCCTGGATTTGGGTCTATATGGCGCCCCTGAGGCTCTGGTAGCCACAGGGTACTGCGCCTCAGTTAAGGTGCAGTATCCATCTCAGGTAAGGGGGGGGTTAATCACCGGTGTTCCCCATTCACACACTACATACAGCTTAGGAGCCTTCACACAGGGTGGGATGGCTCAGGGCAGGCAGGGCGTGGCCATCGTGATACATGGGACTTCCCCAGTCACTGAAGCCAGCCACCTGGAGGACGGGTTCCACTGGGGGTAGAAATAGGAGCAACACACTCACAAGAGCAGATCCGTCAGGACCATAATTCTGACAAGATATCACTGGATCTCTTAAACTTCACATAGGCCCGGGGCTTGGAGCGGGAGCTCAGCCAGGGGTACCTAACGGCAGAGGGGGACATCCTAGAAACAGGACATTCTCTTTCTTCCACTCTTCAAACACCGGTGGTGGCCCCCTTTCTTGTTTAGGATTGACCGGAGCCCATAACGGCAGTGACCGGTACGACCGGGCTGGCAACTGAAGTCGTGAGTAAAGACACCTTATACCCGCAGGACTGTGTCAGCTAGTCCTTACCGGCATCGCCGCCCCGCGCTTAAGCGCTGGCCGCTATCTTCCCCCCCTCATCGTCCACAGCTTATAGAGGCCAAATGTGTGAAAGGCCTAAAGGCCGCTTTACACACTGCGATATCGGTACCGATATCGCTAGTGTGGGTACCCGCCCCCATCTGTTGTGCGACACGGGCAAATTGCTGCCCGTGGCGCACAACATCGCCCAGAGCCATCACACATAATTAACTGCCTAGCAACGTCGCTGTGACCGGCGAACCACCTCCTTTCTAAGCGGGCGGTTCATTCAGCATCACAGCGACGTCACAGCAGCGTCACTGAACCGCCGCCCAATAGAAGCGGAGGGGCGGAGATGAACGGGACGAACATCCCGCCCACCTCCTTTCTTCTGCATAGCGGCCGAGAGGCAGGTAAGGTGAGCTTCCTCGTTCCTGCGGTGTCACACGGAGCGATGTGTGCTGCCGCAGGAACGAGGAACAACTTCGTTACTGCTGCAGTAACGATATTTGAGAATGGACCCCCATGTCACCGATGAGCGATTTTGCTCGTTTTTGCGACGATGCAAAATCGCTCATAGGTGTCACACGCAACGGTATCGCTAATGCGGCCGGATGTGCGTCACAAATTCAGTGACCCCAACGACAACGCATTAGCGATGTCGTAGTGTGTAAAGCCCCCTTTAGTGTAAGTCATCAGTGAGAACAACCACTGAGAAGTAGGGGTTAATTATTCTGCAGAAACTCTCCGCCCATATGGGAATAATATTTTTAGATTTCCATTCCTGCCTTTTCACACTACAATGGCGTCTGCTGAGCTGAGGGACGAGCTGGACTGCTCCATCTGCCTGAGCCTCTATACAGATCCCGTATCCCTGAGATGTGGACACTTCTTCTGCCGCTCGTGTATTGTGAGTGCGCTGGATGCACAGGAGGCGGCTGGAGTGTATTCCTGTCCTGACTGCAGAGCAGAATATCCGGAGCGTCCGGCCCTGGAGAAGAACCGGAAGCTGAGGAACATAGTGGAGCGTTTCTCATCTACTCAGCCTGAGATGGAGGAGACCAGAATCTTCTGTATGTACTGTGATCCTCCTGTCCCGGCTGTGAGATCCTGTCTGCAGTGTGAGACCTCCCTGTGTGGCAAACATCTGACAGCCCACAACAAGACATTAGATCATATATTAACAGAAACCACACACTCTTTTGGAAACAAAAAATGTTCCCTCCACAAGAAGGTTCTGGAGTATTACTGCCCGCAGGACGCGGCTTGTCTGTGTGTATCTTGTTGTCTGGTTGGTGAACACCGAGGACACCAGGTGGAGCTTCTAGATGAGGCTTCTGAGAAGAAAAAAGAGAAACTGAGGGAATATCTGGATGAACTAATCCCGCAAAAAGCTGAAATTCAGAAAAAAGTCCAAAATCTGCAGGATCATAAGAGGAATATCCAGGAGAAAGCCTCCGATAAGAGGAAGAACGTCAGTAAGATATTTACAGACATCAAGAATCAACTGGAAATGGCTGAAAATAAAGCATTGAGTGAGGTCTCCAGGCAGGAGGAGAAGATTGTGTCCCAGATATCTCATCTGATCAAGAAGCTGGAAATACAGGAGGACGAACTGTCCAGGAAGATGCATCATGTGGAGGAGATGTGTCGTGTCACCGACCCAATAAGACTCTTACAAGAAAGTGACATTACAGAGTGTAGTCATGGAGGTGAGGAGGACACAGGGGGAGATGGTGGAGAGGTCAGTTCTGAGGAGGATCTGGATGAGGTTCTGATCTCACTGACCTTACTCCGATCTATGAGGGATATTGTCACCAATGTAACATCAGAACTCGGGGTCCATGTCCCAGACATATTGCTGGATGTGGACACTGCTCATAGATGGGTGAAGTTATCAGAAGATCTGAAAACAGTAACAAGATCTGAAGAAAAACTGGGTATGTCAGAGTCAGCAGGAAGATTTCTGACATTACCCCAGGTATTAAGCAGATGTAGCCTCTCCTCAGGACGACATTACTGGGAGGTGGAGTGGAACCAGATAGGAGAATGGGAAATCGGATTGTCCTATCCCAGTATAGAAAGGGAAGGCGAACAATCTGAAATTGGAGAAAATGATAAATCTTGGTGTTTGTATATGCATAGTGGGATAT
The DNA here is from genome assembly GCF_048569485.1 of Anomaloglossus baeobatrachus. NCBI lineage: Eukaryota > Metazoa > Chordata > Amphibia > Anura > Aromobatidae > Anomaloglossus > Anomaloglossus baeobatrachus. Next base: position 298,780,677 of record NC_134359.1, read on the forward strand.
ATGAAGCATGTCACAACTCAAACAGATTAATCCTCAGTGTAAAGCCAACATGTCCGACACTTGGCGTCTTCTTAGACTATGAGGCCGGGCATCTGTCCTTCTATGAGCTGTGTGACCCCATCAGACACTTACACACCTTCACCGCCTCCTTCACTGAACCCCTACATGTTATCTTTTATGTAGATGAAGGAGCCTCTGTTACAATAAGAAGCTGAGGCCGATGTCGTCCACATTACATTATAGTCACATTATTCCTTGTCACATGGACACATCTGTATATAGTGAGGTATCAGCCGGACCCTCTCATAATATGTATATGGCGTGGTAGCTCTTGCTTGTCTATTTTTCTTATCCCATGTCTGATTATTATCATTGGGTCTATATGTAGTGATTACTTCCCAAAATCATCTTTAGACAATAACATCTCCACTTTGAACTTCCATAACTGATAGTTCTCATTATTCAGCTTAGCTACTATGAGTTTTGGCTCTGTGCTACTCATTATCGTTAATTTGTCTTACTTGTTTGGAGAGAATTGTTCTGAAGAATTCTTCAAGCATTCAACAGGGTCTTGCTGAGCTTTCTGGTGTCCTGGATGTCTGGGATCTTTGGTGTCTGGGATCTTGGGTTGTCTGGGACCTTTGGTGCCTGGGAATCCTGGGATCTTGCGGTACCTGGGACCATAACCTGTTGCACATCTTCTAGCTTCTAGCTTCCCAGTTGCAGAAGAAAGTTCACAGAGCAGATTACATGGGATAACAAGTTTTTTACTTCTCGGCATGAGGTAACAAAATATGCAATCATACAGCATTCCATCAGGGAGAGAAAGCAAAACCAAAGAAACAAAAGACTTTTACAATTCAGTGAGTAAGCAAACTTTACACAACATCGCCATCTACTGTTAGATCAGTATAAAGTCCTCCTTCACACATATAAAGAAGTCCTTCATCTGTTGCATATACCAACATGCATTTCTATGTGCCTGTGTTCTGAGGCATTTAAGAGTCATAGGTTTTTTTTCTTCATTTAAAATTAAACATTTACAATAATGACTTTTTTTTTTTTTTTAAATAAATGTCTCAAATCAGCAAATGACAGATGTATTTGTCTCCCTGTAATTGTAACGACCGGCACAACACAGCAATCAGCAAAACAGATTATTTACGGTGATCGGTAAATGGTGTAAAAAATGGAGAGATTGAATTTTTTTTCCATTAAACTCATAAAACACTTATCAGTAATGTACCGCTGAGGTCGTGTTCACACAGAGCGTCAATGCTCATTTTCTTCTGCCGGTGTCTGCACCACACTATGAAATAATCTCTTATTATTGTGTTTTCGCTGCATTTTTTATGCCTTTTCCCCTTATTTGATGCATTTTTGGTGCATATTTGATGCAGTATTTTTTAACGTATGTTAATATAACAAAGTTTTGATTTTACATCTAAAAGAGCAACTGCATTTATTTTTCCTGCATTTATTTTACCTGAATTTTTCAGGATCCACAAGAATAGAAAAAAGAACATAAAAAATGCACAGATCAATTCAGCACCGTCTCTAGACGCACAGAAGCTCTCATGAAATCACATCCAGTTTGTTTGGACGGTCAGGCCGTGTTCACACAGAGCATAATTGTTGCAGGCGTTTTTTTATGTAGAAAAGCTGCTGCATTTTACTATACAAATGTAACGTGGCGCAGGGCGGTAGTCGTGGGCGAGGTAATCGTCTGCTGCACCCCGGCACACTACATGAAGATGGAGGTCCTGGCTTGGTGTGAGGTGTTGCACTCCGGAGGCGATACACCTTTGCAGGCCACAAGTTGACGATGGTGTTGACCGGCCCGGACCAGATGGTGCACAGTTCATTGAGGGAGACCCCAAGTTCATAAAAAACATAGTTCTACTGAACATAATAGTGATGTGTCGGTCACAAACGATCCAACACAAAGATCCGGCTCCGTGCTGTGACTGACAGGAGCCGGATCCCCAGAGAAAGCCACTAAAATCTCTTAACGGCTCTCACTGGGCGTGAAACTCCGAGGTTCAGGGGACAAAACCCCGCCCACCTGAACAAAATCCCGCCCACTCAACAATCTAATTGGTCTGTTGTAAGTGGGCGGGGTTTAGCCACGGGTGGGTGGGGTTTCAGCGGCTTTATTATAATCTTAAATTTGTGTTCACCTGGGGTGAACACATATTTAATAGGGAGCCAAGAACGATCCGAAGGAGCCGGCTCTTTTTGGTGAGCGGAGCCATGGGAACCGGATCACCAAAAAGAGCCGGACTGCCCATCACTAGAACATAAACTCTAGTACTACATCTCAGTCCTTGCAATTCATTCTCCTCAAGCAGTTCCACGTCTTTTCCCTCCTAGAAGGATGTTGCCAATATGACTGGACCGAGCTATAAGCTACTGAAGACGCCTCAGGGACACTCACTTAAGACACTCACTTTGTTCCTTGTCCTGTTCTGTCTTGCCTCAGGACCTGTCATTCTCGGTCACACGTTCCTTCGGTTAGTGCGCTGACCCGGCTCCACTATATCACTCTGTGTCACGGTCACCTCCTTCTCTTTCTCAGTCACGCTATTCAATAATGTAATGGCCTCCCTCTCTTCAGGACACCCACATCATGCGGCTCTGCTGCTCCTCACACCTGAGGTCTGTTCCTGTCACAGGCTGGGCCCTGACTGACGTTACCACAGGAAACGATTCTCTCCCTCAGCACTAGCTCCTCTCCTATAGGCTAATCCAACTGTCTGTTGCTGGGCAGATTTCACCTTTCACCTGCACCTATAAAACTAATAATATCTCATTAAGCATCGTACATTATATACTACATAACATTACACCTTATACCAATACACATACATTACATCATCACTACTGCTACACCTCTACATAGTAACAGTCCCACCTCTGCTACATCTTATACATTACAATACCTTACACTATACATTCCTACATAACATTACTTTATATCTTATCACATCTATCTATTTACATATGAACACATTTGGAGTTTCAGAGGTAGGAACTCGACCACCATAAGATACACAAAGTGGATGTTATTTCGGGAAACCTCCTGTCCGCTGTGGATCTAAAGACGCTGCTGAGCTCTGCCGTCTTTGACGTTTTTTTTCTGTTTGAGGAACTTAAAATAATCAGAGAAGATTGGTATTGTGGAGTTTGGTGCAGAAAGCGTGCAAATAAAAGGAACAGAGAACATGCAACATTTATGCTAGGTGTGGTCACGGCCGTACAGAAATGTTTGGCAAAATAGCGCTTACAAAAAAACTACAGCTCGTCTCAAAGGAAAGCGAAACCTCATATAGTGAAGATTACAGAAAAATAAAAAAGTTCTGGCTGCTACAACTAGGAATGAAGGAACAAAAAATAAAACCATAGATCCCAACTGTCCTGGATGCAGTGGACAGTCCTGGATTTGGGTCTACGCCCTGCAGTCCTGGATTTGGGTCTATGCCCTGCAGTCCTGGATTTGGGTCTATATGGCGCCCCTGAGGCCCTGGTAGCCACAGGGTACTGCGCCTCAGTTAAGGTGCAGTATCCATCTCAGGTAAGGGGGGGTTAATCACCGGTGTTCCCCATTCACACACTACATACAGCTTGGAGCCTTCACACAGGGTGGGATGGCTCAGGGCAGGCAGGGCGTGGCCATCGCGATACATGGGAGTTCCCCAGTCACTGAAGCCAGCCACCTGGAGGACGGGTTCCACTGGGGGTAGAAATAGGAGCAACACACTCACAAGAGCAGATCCGTTGGGACCATAATTGTGACAAGATATCACTGGATCTCTTAAACTTCACATAGGCCCGGGGCTTGGAGCGGGAGCGCAGCCAGGGGGTACCTAACGGCAGAGGGGGACATCCTAGAAACAGGACATTCTCTCTCTTCCACTCTTCAAACATCGGTGGTGGCCCCCTTTCTTGTTTAGGATTGACCGGAGCCCATAACGGCAGTGACCGGTACGACCGGGCTGGCAACTGAAGTTGTGAGTAAAGACACCTTGTACCCGCAGGACTGTGTCGGCTAGTCCTTACCGGCATCGCCGCCCCGCGCTTAAGCGCCGGCCGTTATCTTCCCCCCTCTTCGTCCACCCGGGGCCCGCTCCGCCTGTGGGAAGCAACACCATCCCGGCTGCCATAACACCTGCCCCAGCGAGGAACTCTGCAGCGGCGGCTACTCCCTGGCCACATACCACAGGTGGCGTCACGACAAACTTTCCCCAAAACCCCGCTTTCCCCACCATTTCCTGTATACCTCGGGGCAGCGGAACCAGGCAATGCCACCCGTGACATCGCCTAACCTGACCCATAACTGCCCGGCGATGAGTAGGTTGACCACCTTGCCCCGTGGGGTGCTACATCCGTGCCACCCTGCGCCAGCAGCCGGGCTGCTGCTCGGATCCGGATCCACGGTGGCTCGAGGGGAAAGGATCTCCGGACCTGAGGGGTCGCGCGGCCCACTCGATTTAAGGGGGGCTATGTACAGGGGGAATATTGGAAGATTTGTGCCGCTACCCACGGTTTGTGGTAAGGTGAGGGACCAATGCTGCCGTTGGGGAGCCCGGTGACGGTGATGTTTGGCAGCCTGATGTTTAACCCCTCCGTGGGTAAGGGATGGTGTCCCGGGGCCCGTCAGATGGTTGGTGAATGGGTGCCGTTGGGGTAGGAGCAGGGGTTTTTAGTGTACTCACTCACTCCATGAATAACAACACCGACAGCCTGTAAACAAGAATTCTGAGCACCGCTGCAGCTTGTAGGGAGCATGCTTGGGTCCGTGCCCTTGGTGTTGCTGTTGGCCTGTAGTCCTGTCCTTGGCACCTTTGTCTCTGTTGGACCCGTCAGTATAAAACTCTCCAGGTCCCACTCACCCGTGTGGCTAACGGAGTGAGCATGCTCTCAGGGTTCACGCGTAGGATTTCTGTGGACTGTATTGGGAAAGTCCTATCCCATCGGTGCACTAGTTCCCCAATTTTGGAGCAGGTTGGGGATGACACTTGAAGTCTTCACCCCCGTCGGGTAAATTACCGGAACGCATGAAGCTTCTTTCCGGCCTAGGGTCCACGTACCCCGTCGTGCCCTGGTCCCTGCCCGGTGATAGCTCAAGGCCGCTGGCCGCCCTCCTCGGCAGTCCGTGCCCCTTGACACTGTCCCCTGCGACCGGGTTCCAGCTCCTTCCGGGCCAGACCGTCTGCCACCTAGTAAACAGGAGCTCTTCTCCGTGGCCTCTCCTCACGAGAGCCACCTCTCCACCTCCTCTCCTTTCAACTCCCAACTCTCAACTCTCAACTGTCACTTTCCTCACTGTTCCTCACCAACCCCCCAAGTGGGCGGCCTTATTCCCTTTAGGCCCCCCAATGGTGTGTCTGGTAGGTTAAAGTGGGAAGTGTTCCTAGGATTTTTGATTGAACAAGCTGTTAGCAATAGCAAAGGACCAGGATCCGTAACCAAGGAGGGTGGATACTGTGCAGAAGGGCAGATTGCACAATACCCTGTGACGACCTGATAGGCCTGGGCGTCACACATCTACGCCCTGCAATCCTGGAATTGAGTTTACGTCCTGCAGTCCCGGATTTGGGTCTATGCCCTGCAGTCCCGGATTTTGGTCTACGCCCTGCAGTTCTGGATTTGGGTCTACGCCCTGCAGTCCCACATTTGGGTCTACGCCCTGCAGTCCAGGATTTGGGTCTATGCCATACAGTCCTGGATTTGAGTCTGCGCCCTGCTGTCCCGGATTTGGGTCTATGCCCTACAGTCCTTTAATTTGGCTCTACTCCCTGTAGTCCCAGATTTGGGTCTATGCCCTGTAATCCAAAATGTAAGTCTATGCCCTGCAGTCCCAGATTTGGGTCTACACCCTGCAGTCCCAGATTTGGGTTATCTGCCCTGCAGTCCCAGATTTTGGTCTACGCCCTGCAGTCCCAAATTCAAGTCTACGCCTGCAGTCCCGGATTTGGGTCTGTGCCGCCCCTGCAGCAGTCAGACTGCTCGGATCCGGGGTTTGCTGTGGCTCGAGTGTCCCCCAGGGCTCAGCGGCCACTCAATTAAAAGGGGGGGAATAATTACAGAGGACAGTTCGTGACGCCACCCGTGGTTGCGGTAAAGAGGAGTACCGCTGCTGCAGATGGGAGTACCCGGGGCGGATAGAGCGGGGCTGCCAAATGGTGATCCCTCCACGGGTAGGGAAGTCCCCGGGGCTCAGGAGGGTTTTTGGATAGCACTGTGCAGGATAAGTGGCAGGAGGGGCAGTGTACTCACTCAGGTGGTGCAGTTGTTAAGGTCCAGTCACACTAAGCAACTTACCAGCGATCCCAACAACGATAGGGATCGCTGGTAAGTTGCTAGGAGGTTTCTGGGGAGATGTCACACTGCGACGCTCCAGCGATCCCACCAGCAACCTGACCTGGCAGGGATCACTGGAGCGTCGTTACATGAGTTGCTGGTGAGCTCACCAGCAACCAGTGACCAGTGACCAGCCCCCAGCGCCGCGTGGAAGATGCTGCGCTTGGTAACTAAGGTAAATATCGGGTAACAAACCCGATATTTACCTTGGTTACCAGCGCACGGAGCTACACGTGCAGAGAACAGGGAGCAGCGCACACTGAGCGCTGGCTCCCTGCTCTCCTAGTTACAGCACACATCGGGTTAATTACCCGATGTGTACTGCAGCTAAATGTGCACAGAGCAGGGAGCAGCGCACAATGCTTAGCGCTGGCTCCTTGCTCTCCTAGCTACAGCACACATCGGGTTAATTACCCGATGTGTACTGCAGCTAAATGTGCACAGAGCAGGGAGCAGCGCACACTGCTTAGGACTGGCTCCCTGCTCTCCTAGCTACAGCACACATCGGGTTAATTAACCCGATGTGTCCTGCAGCTACATGTGCACAGAGCAGGAGCCGGCACTGACAGTGAGAGCGGCGGAGGCTGGTAACAAAGGTAAATATCGGGTAACCAAGGACAGGGCTTCTTGGTTACCCAATGTTTACTGTGGTTACCAGCCTCCGCAGAAGCCGGCTCCTGCTGCCTGCACATTTAGTTGTTGCTGTCTCGCTGTCACACACAGCGATCTGTGCTGCACAGCGGGACAGCAACAACTAAAAAATGGCCCAGGACATTCAGCAACAACCAACGACCTCACAGCAGGGGCCGGGTTGTTGCTGGATGTCACACACAGCAACATCGCTAGCAACGTCACAAAAGTTGTTCGTTAGCAGCGATGTTGCTAGCGATGTTGCTTAGTGTGACGGGGCCTTTAGTGCGGCCAATAAGCAGACTCTGACACAGGAGTAAACCAAGTCTCTGGGTACCGCTGCCACTTTGGGAAGCCCATCCGGGTGTCCATCCCCACTAGTATTGCTTAGTGGTCCGGAGCCTGCCTCCTTGCACAAGTCTAAAGGGGGTGTTACACGCAGCGATATAGCTTGCGTTATCGCTGGTGAAAGCACCCGCCCCCGTCGTTTGTGCGTCACGGGCAAATCGCTGTCCGTGGCGCACAAAATCGTTAGGAGCCATCACACGGACTTACCTGCCTAGCGACGTCGCTGTTACTGGCAAACCGCCCCCTTTCTAAGGGGGCGGTTCGTGCGGCGTCACAGCGGCGTCACTAAGCGGCCGCCCAATAGATTCGGAAGGGCGGAGATGAGCAGATGTAACATCCCGCCCACCTCCTTCCTTCCTCATTGCCGGCGGCCGCAGGTAAGCTGTAGTTCGTCGTTCCCGAGGTGTCACACACAGCGATGTGTGCTGCCTCGGGAACAACGAACAACCTGCGTCCTCAACAATCAACGATTTCATGAAAATGAACGAAGGATGGACGATTTGGTGAGTATTTTACATCGTTAACGGTTGTTCATGCGTGTCACACGCAACGACATCGCTAACGATGCCGGATGTGCGTCACGGAATCCGTAACCCCGGCAATATTTCGTTAATACGTCGTTGCGTGTAACGGGGGCCTTTAATGTTCCTAGGTGACCCTTCGGCCTGAAGCTGTCAGGGTCTCGCTCCCTATAGTTATATAGTGGAGCTGTTCTCTCGATGGCTGACACTTGGGAATTCAGTGGGTTGCATAAGCTCGAAAACCCTTGTTTTATTGATGCCTTCGATCTCTGAGCTCTTGGGGAAAGTTTATAAAGAGACTATCCCAACCATGGTCACACAGGGAGCTACAACTCCCCCAGCTCCTCACTCTCTGAGGGCTACTGCTGAACTCTAGGAGCTGCTTCTCCCAGCTCCTCACTCTTTGGGAGCTAACTCTGTTCTCTCTAAATCCCTCCCACCAGTCTACCTGACCCCTAGGTGGGCGGTCCTATTCCAGCTAGACCGCCCACTGGTGTGTCTGACAGGTTGTGATGTGAGCTGTGCTTGGGATTTGGGTGCTGATGGGAGCAATACCAGTAGTTAGGAACCCAGAACCATGAAGGGTGGGTTCTGCACCATGAGAGACGAGAGTGCAGTTTCCTGTGACACCCTGAGTTAGTCAGGGGCGTCACAGGTCCATGTCCTGCAGTCTGCTGAATGTTTCCCATCGTCCCTCTGTGTGTCCTTCATGTGCTGTTCGTGTTTAACGTTGCACAGCTGATCACTGAAATCTGCGAGTACGGCTCCACTACTCAGCTAGGTGCTGCAGTGCCCAACTTTCTCTATACTTTTAACATTGAAAGTACATGAGAAGGGTTGTGAACCATGGAGCTGGAGGGGTTAATTCTTCTGCACAGACTCTCCGCCCTTCTTATGGGAAGAAACTTTTTCACTTTCCTTCCGCTCTTTCACTCTACAATGGCGTCTGCTGAGCTGAGGGATGAGCTGAACTGCTCCATCTGCCTGAGCCTCTACACAGACCCCGTATCCCTGAGATGTGGACACTTCTTCTGCCGCTCGTGTATTGTGAGTGCGCTGGATGCACAGGAGGCGGCTGGAGTGTATTCCTGTCCTGAGTGCAGAGCAGAATATCCGGAGCGTCCGGCCCTGGAGAAGAACCGGAAGGTGGAGAACATAGTGGAGCGTTTCTCATCTACTCAGCCTGAGATGGAGGAGACCAGCATCTTCTGCACTTTCTGTACAAAGTCTCCTGTCCCGGCTGTAAGAACATGTCTGCAGTGTGAGACCTCCTTGTGTGAGGAACATTTCGTAGCCCATAACAAGTCTGTGAATCACAATCTCATTGAACCTACCCTGACATTTAAGGGTCAAAAATGCTCCACACACAAGGAGGTGCTGAAATACTACTGTCCTATAGATGACGCCTGTATCTGTGTGTCCTGCTGGGTGGCCGGTGACCACAAGGGACATGATGTGGAGCTACCAGACATGGCCTCTGAGAAAAGGAAAAAGAAACTGAGGAAATGTTTAGATGATCTAAACCCACAAAAAGCAGAAATTCAGAGAAGAGTCCAGAATCTGCAGGATCATAAGATGAAGATCCAGGAGAAAGCCTCCGATAAGAGGAAGAACATCAGTAATATAGTTATAGACATTAAGAAGCAACTGGAAATTGCAGAAAAGAAAGCGCTGAGTGAGGTCTCCAGGCAGGAGGAGAAGATTGTGTCCCAGATATCTCATCTGATCAAGAAGCTGGAAATACAGGAGGAAGAACTGTCCAGGATGATCCATCATGTGGAGGAGATGTGTGGTGTCACCGACCCAATAAGACTCTTACAAGAAAGTGACATTACAGAGTGTAGCCATGGAGGTGAGGAGGACACAGGGGGAGATGGTGGAGAGGTCAGTTCTGAGGAGGATCTGGATGAGGGTCTGATCTCACTGACCTTACTCCGATCTATGAGGGATATTGTCACCAATGTAACATCAAAGCTCGGGATCCATGTCCCAGACATATTGCTGGATGTGGACACTGCTCATAGATGGGTGAAGATATCAGAAGATCTGAAAACATCAACAGATTCAGAAGACGAACAGGAGAGACCAGAATCATCAGGAAGATTTGTCACATTACCCCAGGTGTTAAGCAGATGTGGCCTCTCCTCAGGACGACATTACTGGGAGGTGGAGTGGAACCAGATAGGATTATGTGGCATCGGCATGTGCTATCCCACTATAGATAGGAAAGGAAAACAGTCTGGTATTGTATATAACGATAAATCTTGGTGTTTGTATATGCATAATGGAGGATATAAGGTATGGCACCACTCGGTCGGATTAATCCTCACTATGAAGCCAACATGTCCGACACTTGGAGTCTTCTTAGACTATGAGGCCGGGCGTCTGTCCTTCTATGAGCTGTGTGACCCCATCAGACACTTACACACCTTCACCGCCTCCTTCACTGAACCCCTACATGTTATCTTCTATGTGGATGATGAAGCCTCGGTGACGATAAGAAGCTCTCAATAGTGACAGTAGTATCTGTTTATATGAGGGGGGTCTCTCTTTGCCCCTATCAGCACCCTGTGATTGTGGCCGCACTGGTACCAATGTCAGCCATGACTACCCCAGATTGAGTAAGGCTATGTGCGTAAGTTGCATTTTTTCTTGCATTTTTGGTTATGTTTTAAACTGCACTGTCATTGACAAAATGCATGCAAAGTCTATGATAAATCAGAAATTCCATGCGCACATTGCTTTTTTTTCGGCAACATTTTGTTTGACAAATATTTGGCAAAATCGTTGTCACTTGTCACTTCTTCATTGCGTTTTGTGAGTGATTCAAATGGGTGCATTTTGGATGCATTTTTGTTCCCACAGCCTTTCCTGCTTCTGAAAATGCCGGCCGCTCATTAATCTCATCTCATATTCACTGCTTCCCCCGACCACCGGCGCCTATGATTGGTTGCAGTTAGACACGCCCCCATGATGAGTAACAGCTGTCAGACTGCAACCAATCACAGGTGCCGGTGAGCGGGTCTATACCGTACTGTACAATAAATAAATAGTTACAAACCGGTGTGTGGTCCCCCCAATTTTGGTACCTAGCTAAGATAAAGCCTCACAGCTGGGGGCTGGTATTCTCAGACTGGGGAGACCCATGTTATTGGGAGCCCCCCAGCCTAGAAATGTCAGCCAGCAGCTGCCCGCAATTGCCGCATCCTTTAGATGCGACAGTCCCGGGACTTTACCAGCCTCATCCCAATTGCCCTGGTGCAGTGGCAATCAGGATAAAAAGATGTTAATGGCAGCCAACAACAGTCACTATGTCCTAGGTTAGTGATGTCAGGTGTCTATGAGACACCCCCTCATCACTAATCTGTAAATGAAAATAAATAAACACGAACATCAAAAAATCCTTTATTTGAAATAAAAGACAAAAAGCTCCCACTTTCGCCATTTTATTAACCCCCCCAAACATCCCTCCAGGTCCAACGGAATCCACAAGAGGTACCACAACGCTTTAAGCACTGCTACATCAGGCACTCACAGCTAGCGCCATACAACAAGATTGCTCGCTGTGAGCTCCACGCAGCAACTGAGGTGAGTCGCGCTATCAGCGGTGACGTCACTCAAGTTAGCTGCTGCCACAGCTGGAATCTTCCACCTGTGACAGCAAATTACCCGAGTGACTGAAGTGAGCCACGCAATCAGCGGGACATCACTCAAGTGATTTCTGGTCACAGCTGGAGTCCTTCACCTGTGATCGCAAATCAGGCCGTGACACAGACAGAGCCGCGCAAGGAGAAAGAACTAGGGGGAACGTCTGACGTCACAACTTCGGGCCCTACTGCCTGTATCATGGCACTGACGTCAGAGGTTCACCCGAGTTCATTCTCATCGCACAGCTGTCTCTGTCTGTACTCACAGCTGGTAGTCCTGCTATATGGCCGCTCACTGTGACAGGACAGGGATGTAGCAGAGCTGAATCAACATGGGACCTCTTGTTGATTACTTCGGACCTGCAGGGGTGTTTAGAGGTTAATAAAGTGGTGAAGGAGGGTGTTTTTTGTATTTTATTCCAAATAAAGGATTTTGACGGTGTATGTGTTTATTTACTTTCCCTTAGGCCTGTTTCACACGTCGGTGATTCTGGTACGTATGTGCTAGTTTTTATACGTAACAGAATGACGGACATACTGTACGTAGTCCCATTATAATCAATGGGTCTGCACACACATTAGTGATTTTTCACTGACTGTGTCTCCGTGCAGCGTACACGCGTGTTTGTGATTGCCTCACGGAGACATGTCCGTTTTTTTTGGCATCACTGATGTCCCACGGACCACACTATGGTGTGGTCCGTGAAACACGTACCAGAAAAATATGGACATTTAAAATAAAAAAACATTTTATTCTCACGTTTTCCAGCGACGCTCTGTACAGCCTCTGCTGCTTCCTGGCTGGTTCATTACTGTCGTGCATATTCATGACCCAGAAGTAGCTGCAGCCAAGGTCAGCGGCAGCCGAATGCTGCAGCGCTGGAGTCTTCAGCACCACGGACAGCAGGAACGGGGGCAGGTAAGTTGATTGCCATGTGCAATCACAGACTACGGAGAACGGAGCCTGGATTGCACATGGACAACCCACGTGTGGCGTGAATCACGGCACACGGAGGGATACATACGTGTTTAACACGTCAGTGAAAAACATCTGTGGTTTTCACTGATTTGTGAAACAGGCCTTCGAGATTAGTGATGGATGTGGGGTCACATAGACGGCTGCCATCACTAATCTAGGACTTAGCGGCTGCTGTGAGCTGCCAGTAACTCCTTATTATCCCTATTGCTACTGCACCAGGACACCGGGAAGAGCCGGGTTCAGCGCCAGAATTGGTGCATCTTATAAATGTGCCACTTCTGGAGCGGCTGTGAGCTGCTATTGTTAGGTTGGAAAGGGCCAAATAACAATGCCCCCCCTAATAATATTAGCCCCCAATTGTCTGCTGCACCTTTGATGGTTTTAGAAAAATGTTCGGACGCCACGTCATTTTTTTTTTAATTTAAATAAATCAAATGAAAAAAAAATGCGTGGGAGCCCCTCAATTTTTCATAACCAGCCAAGGTACAGCAGACAACGGAGGGTTGCAGCCTGCAGCTGCTGTTCCTGTGCTGGATATAAAAATGGGGAGGTTTCACATTTCCGTTCATGCCCCTACTGCTCTTGTTGGTTTATAGCTCAGAGGGGACTTTTCCTTTGTCTACGACCCTATATAAACTGGTTATATGTACTAATAAAGGAGAATTCTTTGAGTACACCATATTAAGCAGTGTGCGCTGTACTGATTTCCCGAGCGCTCGTAAAACAAATCTTATCAATGTGGAGTTCAAGAGGTATTGAAGGAGTGTATTTTGTTCACACCTGACATATCTACCTCATGATATCAAAGTTTGTCCACTGCATTTTCCTCCCTGGATTAACTACATGTGTGGCACCCCTGAGGCTTCAGTCACCACAGAGTATTACATCCAAATTTGGGTGTAATGCTAAACCCGGATCCTGAGGAGGTCAGTCCCGTTTTCACCACATTACACATTCAAATACACACCACGTTGCCCTTGTTCCCACTGGGGACTGGTCTAGGGTAGGGTAATAAAGGGGTTGCCTACAGAGTGGCATTTACAGGATGTCCTCACACAGGGGACCCAGTCCCACTAGCTTAGGACCTAGGAGGGGGGAGGTGCGGCCAGCCCCCCTGCTGGCTGCACCTCCCCCCTCCTTGGTCCTAAGTTAGTCAGGAGCCACCACAACAGTTGGGGAGTTCTTCAGCAGGAGAGGAAGGGAGCAGTCGCATCTTACAGGTGCTCCGGTGGGAAGGATAAGTTCACAGCGGTTGCCGTGGAGAGAGGGCATCTGCTCCCCTCGGAACCGGCACCACACAGGGTGGCAGGACCCTAGGGAAGATCATACTCCACTTTGGTTTTCTAGATTCTGCCTGGACGGGGAAAGTTTAAAACTTCCCTGGCCACAAAGCGCCCTAGAGAACATTGCCATATAGGATCAGGGGCATTTGATGACTTCAGATCCCACAGTGGAACCGCGGCACCTGCATATAGGAACAAGAGTTCGACTCGAAAAATCCCGGGTCCCCTCGTAGGTTCAAGCCAGGGTATCCACAGCACAGGCGCTAACAAGGAGGAAACCCAGCGAACACCAAACCATACTGATCTCTAAACGGGTTTGGGTTCAACGGAGCCCAACACAGCAAGTGACTGGTATTACCTGGGTGAGTGGCACAGCACTAAAAGTGAGTAAACAACCTGGAACTGCAGTCATAGACTCTGTCTCTTGATTACCGGACTGCCGCTCGGCGCTTCGGTGCCCGCCATTACTACTCCCCCTCATCATTCTCCCCGGGGCCTGCTCCACCTGTGGGGAGCGATACCATCCATAGCTGCTACTACCATCTGCACCAGAGGACAGCGACAGAAGCGGCGGCTAATCTCTGACCGCTTACCACAGGTGGCGTCACGAGAAACACCTGACTAGTACCCCCATTCCACCGCCATTTACTGTACGCCTCGGGCTAGGCCTCCCGTGACTGCGACAGTCGATGGCCCGGCGACGAGTAGGTTAACCGCCTACCCTGTAGGGCACTACACATGTAGCTGTTTAGGTAAGATAGGAAAGAAGAGCGAGTAACCCATCTACCGCTGCTTGCACAGAGATCTGTGGTCACATCTCACTTATGGACATTGAAAAGCTGTGAATATAGAGATCTGGAAATTCTGTCAACCCTTGTTTTGATGAAATATACAGGTTCAGTGTAAGGCTATGTGCCCACAGGACTCTGTCCCCGCGGATATTTCCGCAGGTTTCCCGCAGCAGCTCCCTGGAATCCGCAGCTATCAATAACTGCGGGATTCCAGCGAAATATCTGCGGTAAACCTGCAGACGTTCATGCGACTTACCTGCGGAAGTCCCGGCCTCTATCTCCATAGTGGAGGGCCGGAATTTCCGCAGGTATTTCCGCAGGAATAATTGACATGCAGTTATGTGCGGCTGCGGGACATCCGCAGCATATTCCGCAGCCGCGCATACCGCAGCATGGACACAGACACTCCCCATGTCCCATAGGATAACATGGGGAGTGTCTGTACTTGATAAAACCTGCGGATATATCTAGAAAATCGAGATAACTCCACAGGTTTTCCGCAGCAAAATCCGTGGGTACATAGTCCCGTGGGCACATAGCCTTAAGGCCCCATTACACGCAGCGACGTATCTAACGATGTATCGCCGGGGTCACGGATTCCGGCATCGTTAGCGACGTCGATGCGTGTGACATCAAGGAACGACCGTTAACGATGGAAAATACTCACCTCATGTCCATCGTTGACACGTTGTTCCTTTTTAAAAAATCATTGATTGTAGAGGTCGCAGGTTGTTCGTCGTTCCTGCGGCAGCACACATTGCTACGTGTGACACCTCCGGAACGTCGAACTACAGCTTACCTGCGGCCGCCGGCAATGAGGAAGGAAGGAGGTAGGCGGGATGTTACGTCCCGCTCATCTCCGCCCCTCCGCTTCTATTGGGCGGCCGCTTAGTGACGTCGCTGTGACGCCGCACGAAACGCCCCGTTAGAAAGGAGGCAACAGCGACGTCGCTAGGCAGGTAAGTAGTGTGACGGGGACTAACGATTTTGTGCGCCACGGGCATCGATTTGCCCGTGACGCACAAACGACGGGGACGGGTGCTTTCACCAGCGATATCGTAAGCGATATCGCTGCGTGTAACACCCCCTTTAGACTGAGGGGCAACCAGTTGTACTAACTCTGGGGACCCACTATTAAGCTACAAGGAAGTATTACATTACCATAATTCACAAATTTACCAATGATTCTATATAATAATTAAGTTAGTTTGTCACATAAATGATAAGATACCGCCATTGTCTGTACATAGAAAATCAAATGTATTGTCCTTATAAGGAGATGGAGAAGGGCCCCCCGGGAGATTCCCCGGCTTTCCTGTGGGCCAGTACTTTTATAGATGAATATAACTGACCTATACACACTGCAAGCCAATTGATTGCAAAAAAAAAAAAAATCAAACACACAATTACAGTGAGTGTTATATAACATCCCGCTGTGCATGTGTCAGTATCAGTACAATACTGAATACAGCTACTGTATTATATATAATTCCTAATTTGCCAATATGTTTGCACACCGCTCGCTCACGACACACATGCTTCGAAGGTTGCCATAAAGGGGACTCGACTTTCCACTCACTTAACAACCCATCTATAGCAATATGCCACAATGAGCTACGTGCACCCCACATCCACACCATACTTTACACTGCCACCATTCTCTATTTTACCAGGAAAGCGAGCCTCTTGCACTGGGCAACACACTAGTACACGTGGGCACACACAGTTTTTCCAAGCTCTTGAATGGTTTACTTCTTGCCCTTGGGCTTCAAGGAAACACAACCAAGCTATTTCCTCTCCTTGTGATCGTGGGTACATTAGAGCAGTCAGGGATAAACTCACTACATTTATTATTTAATATAAAAAAAGAAGTAGCGTGCGTAAAGAAGGGAGTGTGTATAGCGTCTGAATGTTATCTTTGGAGGATCTGGAATCAGAAGGTCTCAACGCTTAATTGATCGCAGGTTCTCTATGGAGTCTACAAAGTACTAAAGTGGAATTACTTTTATTTGATGCTAAAGGGGTTAATGACCTTTTCCTTTCTGGTTGAGATTACTCATATCCTTAGCATCATCTTATCATCACTCCCTTCCACTATATTTATCCACTCCTGGCTCCAGCCCATGCCGGTGATAAATCTTCTATGCTGACCATTTTGAAGGAGCCTGTCTCTAGAGAAGCTGAGGTGTTTGTTAGAGTTGCAGCTGTGAAGTTTCCTGCTGGAGAAACTCAGGAGAACTATTTATATTGTATTTCCAAACCCGTTTGTCTTACGTGTTGTTTTATTACAATAGTGAGACTAGTGTCACGCTGGCCTACACAGTAGTCACGGTGAGTTCAGGGCTAGCAAGGGCCTAGGCATGTCATGGCGCATGGGGTAAGGACCTGTCTAGGGACTTTAGAGAGTGCAGGGATCAGACTCAGATGAGTGTTAGGCCACCACCTATCACCAAGGCCTTCCTTTACATCTTACCGGGTTCTCCCTTGTGTTGCGCCACTTTCTGGATGTCCTCTCGCAGCCTGCGTGACATTTACTAAAGGTGAAATAACAAAATAATATATGTAAAAGTTAAATTAGGATAAAATTAATGGGATAAATTACAGATATATGTTATAAATAGGATCCATGAGAACTTCTCAAAAAGTTGGATATTGACTAAAAGGGCCGCTTGGTATGGTGGTTATGGTGGTCTCCTAAAAAGAGCCACTCCTTGGCTGGGTTCTTCCCGGAGGGATATCTGGCTGGTTTCTGTGTTGAGACTACTAACAGAGGCTCCACGGACTTTTTTGACTTCAGCGGGCTTTACACACTGCGATATCGCCCGAATTTTGTCGTTGGGGTCACGGTTTTGGTGACGCACTTCCGCAATCGTTAGCGATATAGCTTTGTGTAACAGCGTTCAGCGATGTAAAATCGTCGCAAAAGCGTGATTTATCGCTAATCGGCTACACGGGTCCTAATTCCCAAAAATCGTTACTTCAGCAGTAACGAGGTTGTTCCTCGTTCCTGCGGCATCACACATCGCTGCGTGTGACGCCGCAGGAGCGAGGAACGTCTCCCTACCTGCCTCCCGGCCGCTATGCGGAAGGAAGGAGGTGGGCGGGATGTTACGTCCCGCTCATCTCCGCCCCTCCGCTGCGATTGGGCGGCGGTTCAGTGACGTCGCTGTGACGCCGCACGGACCGCCCCCTTAGAAAGGAGGCGGTTCGCCGGTCACAGCGACGTCGCCGGACAGGTAAGTATGTGTGACGGCTCTGGGCGATGTTGTGCGGCACGGGCAGCGATATGCCCATGTCGCGCAACAGATGGGGGCGGGTACGCACACTAGCGATATCGGGACCGATATCGCAGTGTGTAAAGTAGCCTTTCCATGAGAACTTCTGGCAGAGGAGATAGCTGCGTAAAATGTGGCCACATCTGTAATACTCGTTGCTTCTCTTGGGGTGTGACACGGATATGCCTTTGATGACGTTATAAAAGGGTCTCACCAGACCCCCCCACTTCTCCCTCTACTGAGGGTACTGAGGTAAGAGAAATACAGCAGAGTAGAGCTGAGTCTAATCCAGTTTTAGCCCTCATTTCTACTCTGTGATATTTTCCCCAAGGAACGTCCTAGAGCAATAATCTCACCGTTATCTTACTGGCCATCCTTGAAGCATTCTATACATACCACACATGACTATGATACACCCAAAAGCGAGGACGATATCAGCTAAGGCCTCTTTCACACAGTATTTTTTTGCCATCAGGCACAATCCGGCGAATTGCAGATAAAACGGATCCAGCGTCTATTTTTCCTCATAGACTTGTAGTAGCGCCAGATTGTGCTGCATGGCCTCGCGTTTTATCCGGCGTGCGAAATTTGTCAGTGCGGCCGCCAGAAGGAACGTGCAAAGCAACGTTTTTTGGGACCTGCGAAAAACCGGAGGGTGACGGATCCGGTGCCATCTGTCTTTTTTTTACAATGGAAGCCTATGGGCACCGGATCTGTCGTCATCCGGCAAATGACGGAATCAGGCACCAGATCTCGCTCCCCTCGCTCCCCTCTCTCTTCTCTCTCTCTCTCTCTCCTCTCTCCCCTCTCTCTCTTCTCTCTCTCTTCTCTCTCTCTTCTCTCTCTCCTCTCTCTCTTCTCTCTCTCTTCTCTCTCTCCTCTCTCTCTTCTCTCTCTCTCCTCTCTCTCCTCTCTCTTCTCTCTCTTCTCTCTCTCTTCTCTCTCTCTCCTCTCTCTTCTCTCTCTCCTCTCTCTCTCTTCTCTCTCTCCTCTCTCTTCTCTCTCCTCTCTCTCTCTTCTCTCTCTCCTCTCTCTTCTCTCTCTCCTCTCTCTCTCTTCTCTCTCTCCTCTCTCTTCTCTCTCCTCTCTCTCTCTCTTCTCTCTCTCCTCTCTCTTCTCTCTCTCCTCTCTCTCTCTTCTCTCTCTCCTCTCTCTTCTCTCTCCTCTCTCTCTCTTCTCTCTCTCTCCTCTCTCTTCTCTCTCTCCTCTCTCTCTCTTCTCTCTCTCTCCTCTCTCTTCTCTCTCTCCTCTCTCTCTCTTCTCTCTCTCCTCTCTCTTCTCTCTCCTCTCTCTCTCTTCTCTCTCTCCTCTCTCTTCTCTCTCCTCTCTCTCTCTTCTCTCTCTCCTCTCTCTTCTCTCTCCTCTCTCCCTCTATCCTCTCTCTCAAATTCAAATTCAAATATGCTTTATTGGCAGGACCAAAATACAATTAGTGTTGCCAAATCTCTCTTTCTCTCCTCTCTCCCTCTCCTCTCTCTCTCCTCTCTCTCTCTTCTCTCTCTCCTCTCTCTCCTCTCTCTCCTCTTCTCTCTTCTCTCTCTCCTTTCTCTCTCTTCTTTCTCTCCTCTCTTTTCTCTCTCCTCTCTCTCCTCTCCCTCTTCTCTCTCTCTTCTCAAATTCAAATATGCGTTATTGGCAGGACCAAAATACAATTAGTGTTGCCAAAGCAAGAGAAATACAGTAAGTGTGGTGGGAGGGGATCAGGGTTATGGGGAGTTGGGGGCACAATTTGGGCTCTGAAAGTCCATTTAGGGGCCTTATGTTCCCCTCAGCTCTCCTCTCTCTCTCTTCTCTCTCTCCTCTCTTCTCTCTCTCCCTCCCCTCTCTCTTCTCTCTCTTCTCTCTCTCTCTCCTCTCTTCTCTCTCTCCCTCCCCTCTCTCCTCTCTCTCTTCTCTCTCCCCTCTCTCTTCTCTCCTCTCTATCTTCTCTCTCTTTCTTCTGTCTCTCCTCTCTTCTCTCTTCTCTCTCCTCTCTCCTCTCTCCTCTCTTCTCTCTTCTCTCTCTCTCTCTCCTCTATAGCAAAAAACCTTTGGCCTGAAGGGTAAAATATGAGATGGATCCTGTAAAACTAGGTTTATAATTAAAAAAAAATTAAAATATTGTTTTACTTTGTCCTGTCTGTGCATTACAAACAGAGAGGCTGCACAAGGTTAAAGCATTGATGCCCATGAGTTTACCACCTATGTGCTAGTGGGGGGATAGGGGACACATCTGCTGGCCCAAATCATTATCCAACAATGACAGCTATCTGCTAATTACTCTGTATGCACACTCCAGGTCTGATCTTCATCAGATAAGCTGTTTTAATTATCTGTTCACAGCAAGAGGGGGGGGGGGGGATGGAGTGGATCTTGACAGTGAGCCAATGCCCCCAGCTTTCCACACATACCTCCATTTATGACAATGCTATGTTACTTGTGATATGTCGGCTATGTAACAGATTTTTAAGATCAAGTTTAGTTTCAGATAAAAGAACCCAAGGCTGAGCCTCCAGATAGCGGTAGAATGTTCTGCAAGATGTTGTACTATAGATTAGAAAATCTCACGTAAACAAGACACCAAAATCATCCTCGAGAACAAATAATTCTGTTTTACTTGAATTGTTCAATTATTCAGTCTTTGCATTCATGGAAACTACATGGCTGTGAGACAGAATTTTATTAAAATACTGTTACCCTTTTGCAACAGGATAGATCCCTTTCAAACATTCATAAGGGTCCCATATACATCTTTTATATTATCACGGCTGAGGATAGAAGCTATACCGGCCGTATAGTACAATACATAGGGAAGGTGAAAGGAATGCCTTATCGCTAGGGAAAGGCGGAAGCGGTGACCCCTGACATTAACTTGCAGCTCACCCTCACCGACCCTATACAGGCTCCACACCTGTCACCAAACTGAATACCTGACCCTAGGAAACCCTAATTTGGGCCCTTGTTAAGGATGACGGGTATGAGGACTTGTCAACACCATTAACACTTATTGGAGACAAAAGGAAACAATACATGGCAAACACGAATACTACCACCTGAGCCCATGTAGATGGCAAAAGTCAAACACTTATCTGAGGAGCAGCTACCACAAATGTCTCTGGAACAACATGAGGAGATGCTGCAGACGACAGCCAAGGATAACAATAAACTGCACTCAAACCACACCAGGGTGAGGTTAATAAAAGAAGTCAGAGGCTGGCAACTGAGAGGAAAAACTAACAGTTTCCCAGGGTCATTGAGTCCGCTGCTGCAGAAACAGGGAACTGTCAGATAACAAGACGTGCTACCAATCTCTAGGATTTTCTAACACTCGCTGTCACTAGATTGTCAGCCGGCCGTGGCACAGCCATGACATATATCTTATCTTTATCTATCTCTGTTACTTGTAAGTTTTATTCTAAATACGTTTTCCTTTTATTCAAGTCAATTGTGAAGATGATTGAGTCTTCAGAGGTGATTTGAATAATAAGAAAATGAATTAAAGTTACAATTAAAGGAAGTAGAAAAGATAAGATATGAAAGGGGCAACTATGAATATGACGGAGGTATCTGACCTGTTGCAATAGGGTGGAGTATGTGAGACAAAATTCTGTCGCAGCCATGGAGATTCTATGTTTGCCTAGACCACAGAATGTCGAATATTTGTAATAATTAAACAATTCAATAGCAAAACATAAGCAGGGAAGTTCCAAGTGAACAGCAAAAGGGAAACCCTGTGTCTAGGAAAGGAGGAGTTGGTGACCCCCTGACCAAACCTACTGCTAGGCCCTGGGTCTCTCACCACCCTATATAGGTTCCGCACCTTTGCGCCGAGCTGGATACCTGACCCTAGGTAACCCTAGTGCTGGACCCTAAAAACGGAACAAATAGGATGAACTCTTCAACAACCCCACTAAACACTAACGAAGACACAAGGAGGACACACAGCGTACAATGCATGAGCTGCTTATCCACAGATGACTCAGGTACAAGCCACCTGCTTGCAACCAAGACATGAATTAACTGAATAATATCACCAGCACAAGTCCAGGGAAGATGGGAGTATTTAAGCACATGGAGAATACTGATAATCAGCAACTGGATAGAAGGAGGGTTTTCTCGGTCTTAGGCTATGTGCGCACGTTGCGTACAGTCACTGCAGAAATTTCTGCAGCGATCTGAAGAGCACATGTGCGCTTTAAATCGCTGGAGAAATATCCGTAGTGAAAAAAAAAAAAGCAGATTCCATGCGCTCTGCCTGCAGCTCCTGCCATAGACAGAGCAGGAGCTGCCGGCAAAGCGCACGGAAGAAGTGACATGTCACTTCTTAGAACGCAGCGCTTCGGCAGAAGCCGAAGCGCTGCGCTCTAAAACGCCACGTGCGCACGGCCCCTGCACAATCTCCATAGACTGTGCAGGGGACGCAGGACGCATGCAGTTACGCTGCGCTACAAAACGTGCGCACATAGCCTAAAAGGGGAAGAGATGCAAATCCAGAAGGAAAGCTACCTAATACAATGAATACTAACAGCAGGAACAATAGAAAGTCAGGGAGCATTTTGCGCAGCTAAACGCTGTGACCTTCTATTGCCAGAAAGCACATGATTGTCCACCCATGACACACCCGTAACACTATTCTTCAGGAATGAGTCCATCATCAACAAGTACAGCGATTACCTGTAGAGAGCTACTTTTCCTTGAATCTGATGGAAATAGATAGAATTCAGATTTACTTTAACACTTATCTTTTAAGTCTAAGGTCTCCAACCTGTGGCTTAGAGCCACATATAGCTCGCGGACCTGTGATCTGTGGCTCGTTGCTGTCTGCCAGCTTGTTTCATTAGCACCAAGTCTAGCAAACAGCTATGTAGAGCGGGTCTCCAGATGGTGAATTATGTGAGTAGCCATACATAGAAGAGCAGATCTGGATGCCTACATACGGACCTTGGAAGTTTAGAGATAAGTGTGGTAGGCTGGAGACAGGTTGATATTACCTGTCAGAGGAGATGTTTGAAGCTCGATGTGACCGTATAGTAAGACTGCTTGATGCGAGAATACTGAACTGCGGTATTGTGGGAACCCTTGGATCTTGATATTCTACCTTGGTGTGTTTTTTACGGAAAATCTTTGGCTGTCATTATACCATTAATGAGGGTTCTGGATGTCACTACGGTGTGTGTGGGTGGAATCTGGATGTGGCTCAAAGCCCTCTCTAAGAGCTGAATGTGGCTCTTGACCCTTTCTAAGAGCTGAATGTGACTCTTGACCCTTTCTAAGAGCTGAATGTGGCTCTCGACCCTTTCTAAGAGCTGAATGGGGCTCTCGACCCTTTCTAAGAGCTGAATGGGGCTCTCGACCCTTTCTAAGAGCTGAATGTGTCTCTCGACCCTCTCTAAGAGCTGAATGTAGCTCTTGACCCTTTCTAAGAGCTGAATGGGGCTCTCGACCCTTTCTAAGAGCTGAATGTGGCTCTCGACCCTTTCTAAGAGCTGAATGTGGCTATTGACCCTTTCTAAGAGCTGAATGTGGCTCTCGACCCTTTCTAAGAGCTAAATGTGGCTCTCGACCCTTTCTAAGAGCTGAATGTGGCTATTGACCCTTTCTAAGAGCTGAATGTGACTCTTGACCCTTTCTAAGAGCTGAATGGGGCTCTCGACCCTTTCTAAGAGCTGAATGTGGCTCTCGACCCTTTCTAAGAGCTAAATGTGGCTCTCGACCCTTTCTAAGAGCTGAATGTGACTATTGACCCTTTCTAAGAGCTGAATGTGACTCTTGACCCTTTCTAAGAGCTGAATGGGGCTCTCGACCCTTTCTAAGAGCTGAATGTGGCTCTTGACCCTTTCTAAGAGCTGAATGTGTCTCTCGACCCTCTCTAAGAGCTGTATGTGGCTCTTGACCCTTTCGAAGAGCTGAATGGGGCTCTCGACCCTTTCTAAGAGCTGAATGTGGCTCTTGACCCTTTCTAAGAGCTGAATGTGGCTCTCGACCCTTTCTAAGAGCTAAATGTTGCTCTCGACCCTTTCTAAGAGCTGAATGTGGCTCTTGACCCTTTCTAAGAGCTGAATGTGACTCTTGACCCTTTCTAAGAGCTGAATGTGGCTCTCGATCCTTTCTAAGAGCTGAATGGGGCTCCCGACCCTTTCTAAGATCTGAATGTAGCTCTTGACCCTTTCTAAGAGCTGAATGTGTCTCTCGACCCTTTCTAAGAGCTGAATGTGGCTCTTGACCCTTTCTAAGAGCTGAATGGGGCTCTCAACCCTTTCTAAGAGCTGAATGTGACTCTTGACCCTTTCTAAGAACTGAATGTGGCTCTTGACCCTTTCTAAGAGCTGAATGTGGATCTTGACCCTCTCTAAGAGCTGCGAATGTGGCTCTCGACCCTTTCTAAGAGCTGAATGTGGCTCTCGACCCTTTCTAAGAGCTGAATGTGGCTCTCGACCCTTTCTAAGAGCTGAATGGGGCTCTCGACCCTTTCTAAGAGCTGAATGTGGCTCTCGACCCTTTCTAAGAGCTGAATGGGGCTCTCAACCCTTTCTAAGAGCTGAATGTGACTCTTGGCCCTTTCTAAGAGCTGAATGTGGCTCTTGACCCTTTCTAAGAGCTGAATGTGGCTCTCGACCCTTTCTAAGAGCTGAATGTGACTATTGACCCTTTCTAAGAGCTGAATGTGACTCTTGACCCTTTCTAAGAGCTGAATGGGGCTCTCGACCCTTTCTAAGAGCTGAATGTGGCTCTTGACCCTTTCTAAGAGCTGAATGTGTCTCTCGACCCTCTCTAAGAGCTGTATGTGGCTCTTGACCCTTTCGAAGAGCTGAATGGGGCTCTCGACCCTTTCTAAGAGCTGAATGTGGCTCTTGACCCTTTCTAAGAGCTGAATGTGGCTCTCGACCCTTTCTAAGAGCTAAATGTTGCTCTCGACCCTTTCTAAGAGCTGAATGTGGCTCTTGACCCTTTCTAAGAGCTGAATGTGACTCTTGACCCTTTCTAAGAGCTGAATGTGGCTCTCGATCCTTTCTAAGAGCTGAATGGGGCCCCCGACCCTTTCTAAGATCTGAATGTAGCTCTTGACCCTTTCTAAGAGCTGAATGTGTCTCTCGACCCTTTCTAAGAGCTGAATGTGGCTCTTGACCCTTTCTAAGAGCTGAATGGGGCTCTCAACCCTTTCTAAGAGCTGAATGTGACTCTTGACCCTTTCTAAGAACTGAATGTGGCTCTTGACCCTTTCTAAGAGCTGAATGTGGATCTTGACCCTCTCTAAGAGCTGCGAATGTGGCTCTCGACCCTTTCTAAGAGCTGAATGTGGCTCTCGACCCTTTCTAAGAGCTGAATGTGGCTCTCGACCCTTTCTAAGAGCTGAATGGGGCTCTCGACCCTTTCTAAGAGCTGAATGTGGCTCTCGACCCTTTCTAAGAGCTGAATGGGGCTCTCAACCCTTTCTAAGAGCTGAATGTGACTCTTGGCCCTTTCTAAGAGCTGAATGTGGCTCTTGACCCTTTCTAAGAGCTGAATGTGGCTCTCGACCCTTTCTAAGAGCTGAATGTGGCTCTTGACCCTTTCTAAGAGCTGAATGTGGCTCTTGACCCTTTCTAAGAGCTGAATGTGGCCCTCGACCCTTTCTAAGAGCTGAATGTGGCTCTTGACCCTTTCTAAGAGCTGAATGTGGCTCTCGACCCTTTCTAAGAGCTGAACATGGCTCCTGACCCTCTCTAAGAGCTAAATATGGCTTGCGACCCTCTCTCAGAGCTGAATATGGCTTGCAAACCTTTTTAAGAGCTGAATGTGGCTCTCAAGTTCAGAAAGGTTGGGGACCACTTTTTTATGTTGTGCAGTTTGGTGGCTTTCTGCTTCTTGTCGTTTCTTGTGCAAATGGTGGATTTTCCTCATGCCATAAATAGGTGGAGTTGCTACAACTACATCTGTAATCCTACACCATATTTTGTAAATTATTATTTCTTCAGTAAAAATCATCAGTAAACACGGTTTCTGAGCTGCAGGGGCTAATAGTTTATTGTCAGAAAATGTCCGCCCTTCTTATATAAGGAAACCTTTTAGCTTTCGGTTCCTGCTTTTTCTCATTACAATGGCGTCTGCTGAGCTGAGGGACGAGCTGAACTGCTCCATCTGCCTAAAGCTTTATACAGATCCTATATCCCTGAGATGTGGACACTTCTTCTGCCGCTCGTGTATTGTGAGTGCGCTGGATGCACAGGAGGCAGCTGGAGTGTATTCCTGTCCTGACTCCAGAGCAGAATATCCGGAGCGTCCGGATCTGGAGAAGAACCTGAAGCTGAGGAACATAGTGGAGCGTTTCTCATCTACTCAGCCTGAGATGGAAGAGACCAGAATCTTCTGCACTTACTGTGATTTTCCTCTCTTGGCTGTGAAGTCCTGTCTGCAGTGTGAGAACGCTCTCTGTGATGACCACCTAACAGCCCACAATAATTCAGTGAATCATGTATTAACAGAACCCACTGACTCCTTTGGAAATAAAAAAATGTTCTTTCCACAAGAAGGTTCTGGAGTATTACTGCCCGGAGGACGCAGCTTGTGTATGTGCATCTTGTTGTCTGGTTGACGAACACCGAGGACACCTGGTGGAGCTTCTAAATGAGGCTTCTGAGAAGAAGAAGGAGAAACTGAGGGAATATCTGGATAAACTAAGCTGGCAAAAAGCAAAAATCCAGACACGAGTCAAGAAACTGCAGGCTTATAAGAGGAATATCCAGGAGAAAGTCTCTGATAAGCGGAAGAACATCAGTAAGAGATTTATAAACATTGAAACGCAACTGGAAATGTCCAAAAAGAAAGCGCTGAGTGAGGTCTCCAGGCAGGAGGAGAAGATTGTGTCCCAGATATCTCATCTGATCCAGAAGTTGAAAATACAGGAGGACGAACTGTCCAGGAAAATGCGTCACGTGGAGGAGATGTGTGGTGTCACCGACCCAATTTAACTCTTACAAGATAGTGACATTACAGAGTGTAGCCATGGACGTGATGAGGACAAAGGGGGAGATGATGAAGAGGTCAGTTCTGAGGAGGATCTGGATGAGGGTCTGATCTCACTGACCTTACTCCGATCTATGAGGGATATTGTCACCAATGTAACATCAGAGCTCGGGGTCCATGTCCCCGACATATTGCTGGATGTGGACACTGCCCATAGATGTGTGAAGATATCAGAAGATCTGAAAACAGCAACAGATTCTGATGAGGAACTGGAGAGACCAAAATCATCAGGAAGATTTCTTCATTTCCCCCAGGTGTTAAGCAGATGTGGCCTCTCCTCAGGACGACATTACTGGGAGGTGGAGTGGAACCAGATAGGAGGATGTGGCATCGGATTGTCCTATCCCAGTATAGAGAGGGAAGGACGGCAGTCTTGTATTATATATGTTGATAAATCTTGGTGTTTCTCTATGTATGGTGACGTGTATAAAGTATTTAACAATTCATTAAGATTAGCCCTCGATGTAAGGCCAAAATATCCAACACTTGGCGTCTTCTTAGACTATGAGGCCGGGCGTCTGTCCTTCTATGAGCTGTGTGACCCCATCAGACACTTACACACCTTCACCGCCTCCTTCACTGAATCCCTACATGTGGTCTTCTATGTGTATGAAGGAGCCTCTGTGACAATAAGAAGCTGAGGCCGATGTCCTCCACGTCACCTGATAATCACATTATTACTTGTCACATGGACACATCTGTAGAACCCTCTAATAATACAATGTGTTTGGTGGTTTTCATGGGGGGAGGTTCCTATTGTAATTTGTTCCCTTCGAAATCAGATGATTGAGCAGAATGGAAATACTAATGGGTGAAAAGTCCTGAGGCTAATAATTGTTAATCATTAAAGGGAACCTGTCACCAGATATGGCGACTATAAGCTGCGGCCACCACCAGTGGGGTTATATACAGTATTCTAACATGCTGTATATGAGAGCCCAGGCCGCTGTGTAGAATGTAAAAATTATTTTATAATACTCACCTAACAAGCGGTGTGGTGCAGACTGGTCGGATGGGTGTCTCGTTCTCCAGGTCCAATGCCTCCTATTTCGTCCATCTTTGTCCTCCTCCTTCTGAAGCCTGGGTGCATGATGCGTCCTATGTCATCTACACATGCCGGAATTGAGGTCCTGCGCAGGCGCACTACAATACTTTGATCTGCCCTACTCAGGGTAGATCAAAGTGCGCCTGCGCAAGACCTCAATGCTGGCTAGTGTGGATGACGTAGGGCGCGTAGAGACATGTAGCTGGGATATGTTACTTGTGAGACCCCCACCGATCCTGAGAATAATCCTGCACAGCGGAGGTCCGGACTCCCCCGGTGCAGGAGCTGCAGTACGGCCGCAGTGCATGGGGGTCATATCAGGGGGTCCGGAGGGCGCTGTGCAGGCAAAACAGGGAAGGGCGCAGCACTAAATCAGCTCTGTCTATAGAGATAATCTGAGTTCTGCTAAACAGGAGAAAAAAGCTGGAGGCCGAGTCTTGATTTAAGCAAAGAGCACAGGATGATGGGTTTTACTGTCTGTGTTGTATGTTTCTCTCTTGTAAATGCTAAAAATAAAGTAATAAAATAAGAATATAATATGTTGTTATTGATTTCTCTTCCTATTTCTTTCTGCTTAATGCTCAAACCAGAAACATTTATGGTTTTATGGGAACATTATGGGAACATTTTTGGTGGCACAATTGCTGGGGCCCAATTGATACCAAGAACGGGATCATTTATATTTTCAGATTTTTCAGATTCTTCTTGTATTTTTCTTAGATGAAAATGTAAAGTCCCAGTAGACGGGACCGTATGCAGAATAGAGCCCGTATGAAGAGTTCTGCACAACCTCCGGGAGCTGCTGTACAGCCTCAGGCAGGTGTCATATGGATAGGATTCTTCATACATGAACATTTGTCAGAAAGCAGCAGTCAAATCTAAAAGTATAATCAATTAATTTAGTAGACACATATCATAAAAAAGATCCCAAACTATATAATACAACAACAGGTGCACATTGAGGAGAACAAGTGAGAGATCATAGCTTTGCAGATCAATATCCACATGGAAGAACATTATACTGTTTAAAGTGCTATGTGGTGCCGCCTTATACTGTTTGCATGGCTGTGTGGGGGGGCATTACACTATTTGGAGGGCTGTGTGGAAGCTATTATACTATTTTGAGTGTTGTTTGGGGGCCATTATACTGTTTTGAGTGTTGTTTAGGGGCCATTATACTATTTTGAGTGTTGTTTAGAGGCCATTATACTATTTTGAGTGTTGTTTAGGGGCCATTATACTATTTTGAGTGTTGTTTAGGGGCCATTATACTGTTTTCAATGTTCTTTGGGGGCCATTATACTGTTTTGAGAGTTGTTTGAGGGACATTATGTTTGGAGGGCTGTGTGGTGAAATTTATACTGTTCGAAGGGCTGTGTGGGGGCCATTATACTGTTTTGAGGGTTGTTTGGAGGCCATTATGTTTGGAGGGCTATGTGGTGAAATTTATACTGTTCGAAGGGCTGTGTGGGGGCCACTATACTGTTTGGAGAGCTATGTGGGGGTCATTGTGCTGTATGTGGACCATAATACAGTGTAGAGGGTTGTGTGGAGGCCATTATAATGTTTTGAGGGTTGTGTGGTGAAATTTATACTTTTCGAAGGGCTGTGTGGGGGCCACTATACTGTTTGGAGGGCTATATGGGGGTCATTATGCTGTATGTGGACAATTATACAGTGTAGAGGGTTGTGTGGGGCCCATTATTTTGTGTGGCGTGTTGCATGGGGACCTTTGTTAAGCTGCTTGACAAGCTGGACTTTTCCTTAGCATTCCTGTCTGACGTAAGACTGTGCTTTTATTTTTGTTATCAGTGTGAATAAAACACTGACTTTTTGGGCTGAAATCCTGTGGGTGCCTCTTCACTGCGTCCCTGCCATTGCCTACCAGAGCTGATTCCCTACACTAGTTAGTAGGACACAAAAACCCACTCTCTTGCATTGGAGTTCACACTCTTGACCCTGGTCGGCATAACTGTCCACTGAGCCACAGCAGATGCACCTGTTCTCTGGGTGTTTACTATCCTTTTATACTTGCTTTAGTCTTTTAGGTTAACAGGTGGTTTTTACCCATTTGTTTGTCCAATCACCTTTTGGGTATGGCTATATATACCTTTCCTTCTGGTGATATTCTTATTTAGATGTCCAGCCATACTGCCATTGTATATGCCAGTCAGCGTAAGACTAGCTGGGGTTTATCCCTCTGCTATTTTAGCTCTTCACTCTGCACCTGTCACGCTAGCTACGGGGGAGAACCAAGTGAACGGCGAAAGGGAAGGGAAGCCCTGCATCTAGGGAAGAGGGAGATGGTAACCCCTGACCAAACCTACCGCTGGCCCCTGGGGTCCCTCACCCCCCTCTAGATAGGTTCTGTACCTCTGTGCCGTGCTGGATACCTCACCCTAGAATGACCCCAGACCTGGGCCCTAGATAGGGAACGGGTTGGATGAGCTTTTCATCAACCCCACTAAACACGGAAGAAGACACAGGGAGCACACATCTGGGGAAAGTGCATGAAAAACGTATCTTCAGATGCCTCAGGATGAAGTTCAGCAGAGAGCAGCAACTATCCTACAGATGAGTGCAAGCCGCCTGCTTGCATCCAGAGATTGTGAAAGAACTGAATATCAACAGCACAAGTTCAAGAAAAATGAGAGTATCTAAATCAAGGGGTAATACAGACTATTAGCAGTTGAAGAGCAGAGGCGCTCCCCAGGGTCCTAAAGGGAAAAAGATGAAAACCCAGCATACCTAGTACACTGAATACTGACATCAGGAATAATAGAAAGTCAGGGAGCATTTTGCGCAGCCAAGTAGCTGTGACCTTCTATTGCCGGACACTACAGGTCACCCGTGACACACCTGTGACAGCACCTATCTTCTGTTAGCAGCTAGGAAGTAGGTGGCATACTATCGAACAGTACTTTCATTACTTTGTTTTACATGGTTTGTGTTTCCTCACTCTGGGATCCCTACCTATCTCAGCACTTCTTCCTTTCTGTAAGTAAACCACACTCTGTTCTCCCCTTTGATTATTTAGGAGGTACGTGAAGTACTCGACGCCCGTTCAGGAAGAAAAGGTCCAAGGTCCAAGTTGCCATCTTTTACTGTAGGGTTAGGGTCATTCTAACCAAGGCAGGTACCACTAGGAACTGTGGGGTCCGAATCTCTAGTCTGTACAGGAACCAGCTGGGCCGGTGCAGTATTTAGTGCTTTGCCTATTTCTCCCTTGTGAGATGATTATACTATCATAACACATACAGTAAAGCTAGAGTCATTTGTGAGAGAAATTGGCAATATTTCCTGCAGCCAAAATCCCCAATTGTCTGTCCTGTAGATCTTTTTGTTTGAGTTGCCTTTGCAAGGTAACCAAGGTTGCTGGATATGCCCGCTGTGATGACTATCACTAGGTGATGCTAGACACTACTTGCATGCAGTAAATGGAGAGGTAGTCAGAGAGGCCAAGATCATAAACCAGAAGGGCACGACTGTACATGGGGGCAGACAGAGACAAGGTCAAAGTACAAGCCAAAGGTCAGGGTTCCAGGAGAATACTACAAAAATACAGGGAGCAGACGGGGACATGGTCAGGAGAACGTCCGAGGTCAGAAGCCGGGAAGTAACAACAGAAACAGGGGGGGACAGGCAGAGACGGGTCAACAACAGTCTGGAGTCGAGAGGCCAAGCTCTGAACACTGAGCACCATAGTGTTACGTCACAACCGGAGTCCGCTCCATGGACTTCTACTCCGATCGCTAGGCGACGCCGTGTTCCTGACGTGGATAGTGCTGGTGATGGGAGAGGAGTCGATGCCAGCGGCACCGGTGGGCGCAGGCTCCGCTCATCCACTGGTCTGGGTTTCCTGGGGATCTGCAGTACCACTGGCTGACTGTGGGTGGCATGTGTCTCCCAGCTGAAGTACCATCATTCAGCTACAGCCAATGGGAAGACACCACACTCTTCTTATTCCCCCTCCTGTCACATGACCTCTGCCAGAGATACTTCTGATTTCCTGGCTCCTGTTACGTCCTATTCTGTTTGGTGATTCCTGTGTTCTGACTTCTGCGTGTTTTCTGACTACCCTCCTGCCTACTGTTTTTGTACCTCACTGCCCGATCCGGATTTGACCTCTGCTACGTTTTCTGACTTCGTCATTGCCTGCCGATTCTGTCCCTGTTCCGCAAATCCTGGTTTGACCCTGCCTGATGACTACTCTCATCGGACTGCAGCCTTCCACAGGTAGTGATCACCGGGGCCCTGTATAATTCCAAATCCCTGTATAGGGGTTAAAGGGTTTCAGGGTTCTGGGGGTCCTGCTTGGTGAGTGGCTTCCCTCTAGCCTCCCCATTACAGCCCATCTGAGTCTGTGGATCCAGGCAGGTGTTACACCTAGGAGCCAATAGAATAACTGTAACCAGGAAGTACGACTGATGGTGTCCTGAGCTAACACGCAGAACGTTCTGCACATAGGAATCGTGACACCCGCATTCTCCGCCACCTAATATGAAACCTCTAGCAATCATACGGTCTACACAGGTGATTTGAATAAAAGGAACATTTATTTAGAATTAAGTGATAATTAAATGAGATACAAAAGATAAGCTACAAAAGATGTTTATAGGATCCCTATGAATATAAGAGAGGGATCTGACCTGTTGCAAAAGGGTGCATTATTTATATCAAAAGTCTGTCCCACAGCCATGGAGTTTCTGCACATGCCCAGACCAAAGAATGTTGGACATCAGGAATACGAAAACAGTTCATCATAACCAAATATAAACAGTTATTAGTTTTCAAGGATAATTCTGTTGGAAAAAAACTTGAAGGCATCTTGTTTAGGAGAACACATCTTAGCTATAGAATAGAATGATATAGAACATTCTACAAATATCTCCAAAATTAGCCTTAATTTCTTTTAGCTGAAATTAAACATAATTTTATTAAGTTGGTATATAACACGTAACATAACATATTTGGTAAATTATGGATATCTACTGATTATTTCTTTACCAGTGTCCATAAAAAACATCATCGTCGGAAGAATAGAAGGGACAAGGCGAAGTGGAAGACCGGCAACTCAATGGCTTGATACTATCAAGATAACAACGGAGAAGACCAAGATCGATCTTTCTAAAGAGTGTTCCTCCATCAAGTCACTATAGTTCGAAATCGATCTGAAGGCCAATAAAAAAAACAAAACTTTTTTGCTTTATGTCAAGAGGTGAACATTGGGAAGCATGAGGCTTCCATGTTCTTCAAGAATTATTATTATTTATTGTTATAGCGCCATTCATTCCATGGCACTTTACATGTGAAAAAAAGGAGGGGCATCTATAGAGAAGTACAATAATAAAGGAAAATACAAGGCACATATTGGTACAAAAGGAGATAGGACCCTACCCTCGAGCCTCACAATCTACAAGGGATGGGTGAGGATACAGTAGGTGAGGGTAAAGCTGGTCGGGCAGCGGTATAGTGGACTGAGGGTTACGGTAGGTTGTAGGCTTGTTGGAAGAGGTGGGTCTTCAGGTTCCATTTGAAGGATTACACGGTAGGTGAGACTCTGATATGTTGTGGTAGAGAGTTCCAGAGTATGGGGGAGGCACGGGAGAAATCTTGTATGCGATTGTGAGAAGAGGAGATAAAAGGGGAGTAGAGAAGGAGATCTTGTGAGGATCAGAGGTTGCGTTCTGGTAGGTACCGGGAAACTAGGTCACAGATGTAGAGAGGAGACAGGTTGTGGATGGCTTTGTAGGTCATGATTAGGATTTTGAACTGGAGTCTTTGGGCAATGGGAAGCCAGTGAAGGGATTGGCAGAGAATGAGCCGATCGTCAACCAAGTACAGATTACCTGTAGTGAATATAACTTTTCGTTGAGTCTGATGGGTAAAAAAATTGAATTCACCTTTTTTAACATTTGGGCCAGTCTACCCTTTTATGTAGTCATGTTTAGTGGGTTTTCTACTTACTTTTCTTCCTTGTTCTTGTGGTGAATTCTCCTTATGCTATAAACAGGTTGGGTCACTACAACAACTACATCTGAAATCCTACACCATATTTTGTCAATTATTTTCCTCTGTGAAAATCAGCAGTAAACACAGTTTCTGAGCTGCAGGGGCTAAAAATGTATTCTTAGAAAATGTCCGCCCTTCTTATGTAAGGAAATTTTTTAGCTTTCGGCTCTTTCACTCTACAATGTCGTCTGCTGAGCTGAGGGACGAGCTGGACTGCTCCATCTGCCTGAGCCTCTATACAGATCCCGTATCCCTGAGATGTGGACACTTCTTCTGCCGCTCGTGTATTGTGAGTGCGCTGGATGCACAGGAGGCGGCTGGAGTGTATTCATGCCCTGACTGCAGAGCACAATATCCGGAGCGTCCGGCCCTGGAGAAGATCCAGGATCTGGAGAATATGGTGGAGCGTTTCTCATCTACTCAGCCTGAGATGGAGGAGACCAGAATCTTCTGCACTTACTGTACAAAGTCTCCTGTCCCGGCTGTGAGATCCTGTCTGCAGTGTGAGAACGCTCTATGTAGCAAACACCTGACAGCCCACAACAAAACTGCTGATCATATATTAACAGAACCCACCTGCAACAAAAAATGTTCCCTCCACCAGAAGGTTCTCGAATATTACTGCCCGCAGGACGCGGCTTTTGTATGTGCTTCTTGTTGTCTGGTTGGTGAACACCGGGGACACCAGGTGGAACTTCTAGATGAGACGTCTGAAAAGAAGAAGGAGAAACTGAGGAAATATCTGGACAGAGTAAACCCACAAAAAAAAGAAATTCACACAAAAGTCCAGAATCTGCAGAATCAAAAGAGGAAGATCCAGGAAAAAGCTTCCGATAAGAGGAAGAACGTCAGTAAGATATTTATGGACATTAGGAAGCAACTGGAAATGGCAGAAAAGAAAGCGCTGAGCGAGGTCTCCAGGCAGGAGGAGAAGATTGTGTCCCAGATATCTCATCTGATCAAGAAGCTGGAAATACAGGAGGACAAGCTATCCAGGAAGATGGGTCATGTGGAGGAAATGTGTCGTGTCACTGACCCAATAAGACTCTTACAAGAGAGTGACATTACAGAGTGTAGCCATGGAGGTGAGGAGGACACAGGGGGAGATGGTGGAGAGGTCAGTTCTGAGGAGGATCTGGATGAGGTTCTGATCTCACTGACCTTACACCGATCTATGAGGGATATTGTCACCAATGTAACATCAGAGCTCGGGGTCCATGTCCCAGACATATTGCTGGATGTGGACACTGCTAATAGATGGGTGACGATATCAGAAGATCTGAAAACAGCAACAGAATCAGATAGAGAACAGGAAAGGCCAAAATCATCAGGAAGATTTGTGACGTTCCCTCAGGTGTTAAGCAGATGTGGCCTCTCCTCAGGACGACATTACTGGGAGGTAGAGTGGAACCAGATAGGAGGATGTGGCATCGGATTGTCCTATCCTAGTATAGAGAAGAGAGGACGACAGTCTGGTATTGGCTATAATGATAAATCTTGGTGTTTGGATATGTATGATGGAGGATATGAAGTATGGCACAACTCAGTCGGATTAACCCTCAGTGTAAAGCAAGCATATCCGACACTTGGAGTCTTCTTAGACTATGAGGCCGGGCGTCTGTCCTTCTATGAGCTGTGTGACCCCATCAGACACTTACACACCTTCACCGCCTCCTTCACTGAACCCCTACATGTGGTCTTCTATGTGTATGAAGGAGCCTCTGTGACAATAAGAAGCTGAGGCCGATGTCCTCCACGTCACCTGATAATCACATTATTCACTGTCACATGGACACCTCTGTATATAGTGAGGCATCAGCAGGACCCTCTAATAATACAATGTATATGGTGGGAGTCAGGGGGATTTCTCCTATTGGATTTTTTTTTTGCCTTCCTTGTAGGTCAGATCCAGAATCATCGATTGACCTGAATGTATATATTAATAGGTAAATTGTTCTGAGGCCAATTAATCAGTAAAGGGTTAATCCTATGTGATAAAGTGCTGGTATATAGCTGGGATATGTCATCACTTTCTGACTCCTGGGACCCCACAGATCCTGAGAATAAGGGGCTGCAGCATTAGTTCAGGCTCCTGCACATCGGAGCTCTGGACCCCCCCAAGATGCAGGAGCTGCAGTATGGCCGCAGTGGATGGGGGCACATCAGGGGGTCCGGAGTCCGCTGTGCAGGGTAAACAGGGAGAGGGGACGCAGCACTTATTCCGCTCTGTGGCCCCTTCATTCTCAGGGACTGTGGGGTCCCCACCAATCACAAAGTGATGACCTATTCTAGCTATATACCAGCATGGTAAAATCTTCAGTAATCTCCTCAATATAGCAACTTTAAAGGACCCCGGGGACGTGTGATCAGTTTGTCATTATTAGTATTGATCACGGAGAACACCTGGACTGTGGAGGATGATGGGGGTTGTAATATTCGTTGTGTATTTCAGATTTTGTCAAATGAAATAAAGATCTACGTTTCGGTTATGATTTGGAGACGTTGGTTGTGGAGGAGGTTTAGATCCCATTCTGTATTCTTTGCATTGTTCATAGGCAAAATTGGGACTGAGCCCCCTCCCTGGGATGGAAAGCGCCCACCCATTAATACGCACACTGAATACATATGAGGGGGTATTATTTCGTTTTCTGATTACGCCAATGTCTTTTCCAGGTGTTCTAGACCTATTCATCAAATGCGACTTTTATAAAAAGTCTCAAAATTTTGCTCAACTCTACTTCAGTCCCCCCCATCCCCCCATGTGGTGTGATTTTCTTTATGCCAGTTATTTTGGAGCATTTTCTGAGAAATCTGCGATTTTTACTGCTAAAAAAGTTGCAAAAAAAGGTTAAAGATATTTTCAAAAATACAGTTTTTGACTTTATGAAAAAGTCATGAACACATGAAAACATCAGCGAATACTTAAAGCGCACCAATCATCAGGATTTTCCTATATAACCTAAAGCCAGTGCTATACTGGCACTATCAGGCTGAGTCTCTACATACCTATAGTGGTCAGCTCGGACGTATAGGTTTTGAAATCCAAGAAAGTAAAGTTTGTAAAATGAGCAGCTTTTTGATTGACAGCAGCTGCCAATCAGCTGATAGCTGGGGTGGGTTTTCATAGTGATTCCTGCCCCCCCTGCCTATCAGTCCTCTCCCTGTTATTTATGCTAATTCTATTATAGAAGTGTTTTACTAAGTGGCTAGAAGGACCTGTGCTGATGTCATACCCATGTGACCAGAAGGGGCGGGGCCTTAGCCAACATAGCTGATACCAGGAAGCAACATTATTTTTCTGTTGGCTGAGGCCCCGCCTTTTCTGGTCACATAGGTATGACACCAGCACAGGTCCTTCTAGTCCCTTAGTAAAATGATTCTATAATGGAATTAACATAAATAACAGGGGGAGGATGGAGAGGCAGAGGGGCGGGAATCACTATGAATACCCCCCAGCTATCAGCTGATCGGCAGCTGCTGTCATTCAAAAAGCTGCTCATTTTACAAACTTTACTTGACTGTTTCAAAACCTATACATCCTAGCTGACCACTAATGGTATGTATATAGAATCAGCCTGATAGTGCCAGTATAGCACTGGCTTTAGGTTATATAGGAAAATCCTGGTGATTGGTGCGCTTTAAAAGAAACCCACAAAGGATCAATCGGAATACATACATGCACTTACTATATACACTTTGTATACACATACTGAATATACTCATGCAGTTACATACTATATACACTTTGTATACACACATGGAATACATACATGCAGTTACATACTGTATACACTTTATAAACACATACATATCAGCAGTAGGTTCTTACCGTTTCCTTTTTTTGAGACTGGGGCACGCTTATTAGAAGAATACGTTGCAGCCAAACATAAATTGTATTTTATTAGCAGGAGGGAAGAGGTGAGGGGTAGGTCCTGCTCGGAGTATGTACAGGTCTCATTTCTAAATATTACCAATTTGTTAGTTATTTTTGCATTCACATCACATATAAACTTCGCCGACACTTTTCCACCACTGATTGTTTGGATCCCCTGATGCTTATGTCTTCTATAAGAGCATCACATAACCACAACTTAAAGGCTTATTTCCTCCAAAATTCTAGTTATCACTTATCCATAGGATGAGGGAAGATTCTCTGATAACTGGGTGTATAACTGCTGGGCCCCCCCAGGGATCCTGAAATGCCGAGAATGGGT
This sequence comes from Anomaloglossus baeobatrachus, assembly GCF_048569485.1. NCBI lineage: Eukaryota > Metazoa > Chordata > Amphibia > Anura > Aromobatidae > Anomaloglossus > Anomaloglossus baeobatrachus. The sequence continues at coordinate 298,818,767 of NC_134359.1, forward strand.
CCTTGTATCCCCCGTTCAGAATGGAATAGGGCTGTGCATGCTCGGCCTCTGCTCCATTCACTGTCTTTAGAACTTCTGAGTTTAGCGCTGAACTATTTACGCCCACCTGTGACTTACAGAAAGAAACGATAGCACCCATGTAAGGCAAGATACTTACCATAATCGCCCAACTAATTTTTTGTATTCTAAAGAGTTGCAAATTTAAAAAAGACTACTATTTTAGTTCCACAAATACAGTTCATGACAGAAGTTCTGTCGCTTATCCATGTTTTGTAAATAAAAGCTTATAACCTGATTTTAAATTCATCCATTGGTTTTATAAATTACTCTTTTGAAAGCTGAAACCCTCCCAAATTGGGTTTAGGTTATGAAAATAAAGTTGCTGCAAAGCTGAAATATTGATCATTTAATGAACACAGAAAGGTCAGGGAGTGTAGGGTAGAGTAGATAGGACAACTATACATTGTGTGACTCCTTTTCTCTATATTCTGATATATGAAAAATGTCAGTAATTTTCTCCAGTGGCAATGATAGATATGTGACCAATGTAAGAATGTAGAGTAACGAGTTCTCACTCCATTGTTTCCTAGAACAAGTCCAAAGAGAGGGGGTGCGTGACTGTGCAGTATAAAAATATCGGTTTCAACTAGAAACTTGGAAGACATAGTGATATCCACAATAGTGATGAGCGGGCACTACCATGCTCGGGTGCTCTGTACTCATAACTAGTGATGAGCGGGCACTACCATGCTCAGGTGCTCAGTACTCGTAACCAGTGATGAGTGGGCACTATCATGCTCGGGTGCTCAGTACTCATAACTAGTGATGAGCGGGCACTACCATGCTCGGGTGCTCAGTACTGGTAACTAGTGATGAGCGGACACTACCATGCTCGGGTGCTCAGTACTGGTAACTAGTGATGTGCGAGCACTACCATGCTCGGGTGCTCAGTACTGGTAACTAGTGATGAGCGGGCACTACCATGCTCAGGTGCTCAGTACTGGTAACTAGTGATGATTGGGCACTACCATGCTCGGGTGCTCAGTACTGGTAACTAGTGATGAGCGGGCACTACCATGCTCAGGTGCTCAGTACTGGTAACTAGTGATGTGCGAGCACTACCATGCTCGGGTGCTCAGTACTCGTAACTAGTGATGAGCGGGCACTACCATACTCGGGTGCTCAGTACTCGTAACTAGTGATGAGTGGGCACTACCATGCTCGGGTGCTCTGTACTCATAACTAGTGATGAGCGGGCACTACCATGCTCGGGTGCTCAGTACTGGTAACTAGTGATGAGTGGGCACTATCATGCTCGGGTGCTCAGTACTCGTAACTAGTGATGAGTGGGCACTATCATGCTCAGGTGCTCAGTACTCGTAACTAGTGATGAGTGGGCACTATCATGCTCGGGTGCTCAGTACTCATAACTAGTGATGAGCGGGCACTACCATGCTCGGGTGCTCAGTACTCGTAACTAGTGATGAGTGGGCACTATCATACTCGGGTGCTCAGTACTCATAACTAGTGATGAGCGGGCACTACCATGCTCGGGTGCTCAGTACTCGTAACTAGTGATGAGTGGGCACTATCATGCTCAGGTGCTCAGTACTGGTAACTAGTGATGAGCGGGCACTACCATGCTCAGGTGCTCAGTACTGGTAACTTGTGATGAGTGGGCAGTATCATGCTCGGGTGCTCAGTACTGGTAACTAGTGATGAGTGGGCACTACCATGCTCGGGTGCTCAGTACTGGTAACTAGTGATGAGCGGGCACTACCATGCTCAGGTGCTCAGTACTGGTAACTAGTGATGAGCGGGCACTACCATGCTCAGGTGCTCAGTACTGGTAACTAGTGATCAGTGGGCAGTATCATGCTCAGGTGCTCAGTACTGGTAACTAGTGATGAGCGGGCACTACCATGCTCGGGTGCTCAGTACTCATAACTAGTGATGAGTGGGCACTACCATGCTCGGGTGATCGGTACTCGTAACTAGTGATGAGTGGGCACTACCATGCTCGGGTGCTCAGTACTGGTAACTAGCGATGAGCGGGCACCACCATGCTCGGGTGCTCAGTACTGGTAACTAGTGATGAGTGGGCACTACCATGCTCGGGTGCTCTGTACTCATAATGAGTGATGAGCGGGCACTACCATGCTCGGGTGCTCAGTACTGGTAACCAGTGATGAGCGGGCACTACCATGCTCGGGTGCTCTGTACTCATAACTAGTGATGAGCGGGCACTACCATGCTCGGGTGCTCAGTACTGGTAACTAATGATGAGCGGGCACTACCATGCTCGGGTGCTCAGTACTGGTAACTAGTGATGAGCGGGCACTACCATGCTCGGGTGCTCAGTACTGGTAACTAGTGATGAGTGGGCACTACCATGCTTGGGTGCTTTGTGCTCATAACTAGTGATGAGTGAGCGCTACCATCAGCGTGTGATCCACCACTCACGCTTTTCCTCCTACATACCTCCTCCAGGTGCCAACGCTGCACAATTTCTGTAATAAGCGACTTGGTCTTCTATACAGATCATAGTATTATTTTTTTAAACACAAGTGCTCCTGACACTGTATGTTTGAGAGCAAACCTGCCAATTAGTGAAAAATAATATCAGGTATTTCAACTTATGGCCAATAAAAAGGTGTCTTATTACTGAGGTGCCACACAAGAAACACCTCCTAGTGAGTAAAATCAGTGAGCTGTATCAAGGCTTTGCAATGTTATTGTTGCAAAAATGTAACGCAGGTACCAACATCCCTAAACTGTCCTGCCCCCCTCCTCCCCTCCCCGGAAATGCCGGTATAGTCACCCCCCTGGCCGCTGACCGGTGGCTGCTCCATCCCTGCTTCCTGCCACCAGCTCCCAGGGCCTGCACAGGTCTCGTGGGAGTACACTTAGGGGACACGTGCACCTATTCTTAAAGGGTCAGTACACGTTAAGCCAGAAGTGCCTCTCAGTCTATGTCTATGGTTGAGAGGCACTAGGTATATAAGGCACCCTCCTCTTATTGGAGGTGCCTGGGAAACGTGGTCTAATCTTAGAGACATATTGCTAGTTATTCAGGTGTCTTACCCATGTGCTGCTGCTGTGTTACTTTTCACCTGTCTGTTTTGTAGTACCCGCCGCTGCATCGTTTCATGTCAGCTATATCTGCTGTACCGGTCGCTGCTGGTGCATCGTTCCTTATCAACCAACCATACTGTACTGGTTGCTATATCATTACATATCGGCTGAACCTGCTGTACTGGCCACTTCTGCTCCATAAGTCCATTCCGGCCGAGCCTGCCGCGTTAGCCGTAATGGCTGCACCTGCCTCATCAAAGACTGTCAGTGTCCACACCCCTGGGGCCAGGTGTTGCAGCAGCATGTCTCCCTGAGTGGCACCTGATTGCTACCTGCAACCAAATTCACCCTCAACATCAGAGGCTCTGGCAAAAAGTTGGTGTGCACCATAGTCAAGCCCCTCCAGTGTACTGGTTTCTGCGGCCCAGTGGGTCCACTCCCCGCTCGCACCTGCAAGTATTCCAAAAATATACTTTTGGCATTGATTAAAGAATTTGTAAACTACTGAAGGCTCCAGTGAGCACTGTTGGGCCCATAATCCGGTATTGAAAATAACATAATTTCACCATAAACCAGCCACGACGAGGTGGTCCCCGCAGGCTTCCAGAGAGCGGAATGAAAAGAATTATCAGAAGAGTTGTCCAAGAGCCAAGGACACCTGTGGAGAGCGACAAAGACCTGGAATCAGCAGGTACAATTATTTAAAAGAAAACAATAAGTAATGCACTCAACCTCTTGGCCTGTATGCACGCTCCTGTATGCACGCTCCTGTATGCACGCTCCTGTATGCACGCTCCTGTATGCATGCTCCTGTATGCACGCTCCTGTATGCATGCTCCTGTATGCACGTTCCTGTATGCACGCTCCTGTATGCACGCTCCTGTATGCACGCTCCTGTATGCACGCTGCTGTATGCACGCTGCTGTATGCACGCTGTCCACAAAAAACTCCATGACTGAACAAAAAGCATATTCGAGGGAGTTTAAACTTTACTCAACAACAGTCTGAAATGCTGGGAGAATATAGTCTGGTCAGATGACACCAAAATTGAACTGTTTAGATGCCATAATACACACCATGTTTGGAGGCCAAAAGGCAAATCACCCCCAAAACATCAACAGTGAAGTGTGGAGGTGGGAACATCATGGTGTGGGGATGGTTTTCAGCATACGACACTGGCAAAAGTCAAATAATTGAAGGAAGGATGAATGGAAACTATTTTGATAAACATCTGCTGACATCTACCAGGATGATGAAGATGAAATGAGGGTGGACAATTCAGCAAGACGATGATCTCAAACACACGGCCAAGGAAACTCTCAATTAGCTTCAGAGAAAGAAAATAAATCTGCTAGAATGGCCGAGCCAATAGAAAATGTATGGAAGGAACTAAGACTCAGAATTCATAGAAGGAGCCGGGACCTGCAGGATTTGAAGAGTGTTTGTGTGGAAGAATGGGCCAAAATCCTACCTGAGCAATGAATGCGACTAGTGTCTCCATACAGGAGGCGCCTGGAAGCTTCTTCACCAAAAAGATTTTTCATCCATCAGGTGTTTTCCATCCTGTTTAGATGACCTGATAGTCAAGTACAGGAAGGCAGCTAGATTGGTGACATTGTGTGTCAGACAGTGGTGGGGGCAGCTGGCCTTTTTTTGTACACATTTATGGCTTTCCATTGTGAGCAGCTTGTAGTCTACTGTTGTATCTCCAGATTCTGTCTCTGGTTCTGTCCTTCCAGGTACTGACCTGGTTAGTTAGATTACTTTTGCCTCAGACTCGCACCACCAGCCAGCAGCTATTCCCTGGATACATACTGAGAGAATCCCGGCACACAGTATGAAAACAGGAAAAAAGACGTAATTCTTGTTGTATGTGGTGGTTTTATTCAAGAAAAAAGGTTTCTCATAGCAAGTTGTAATAGAGTCTTTTCATGATAACAGAAAAATGCATGACAGTCCGACGTTTCGGCTATAAGTTAAGCCTTCATCAGGGACCATATGATACTGAATATAAACACATGAAAAACACAGACATAATTACAATAACATCATGTTCTGAATAAATACATAACAACAGAGTTTTATCAAGTAATGTGAAAAACAAACGTGAGAACAGTGTACGTGAGGCTAAGTGAATCAGATGGGCATCCGATGGGAGGGAGGGTAGGGGGAGGGGTAGGGAAAAGAAAAGAATATACATCAAGGAGGAAGGGAAAAGGGAATTGGAATGGGGAGAGAAGCAAGGAAGAAGGCAACAGAGAGAAGGAAATGATGAAACATACCCGTGTTGTTGTTTATCATAGAAGATTCCTATTAGCAACGCTAGAGATTAAAGCGATTCAGAGAAATATTGATCTTCCCAGAAAGGAGGGCTTTGGTTGTCAGGTGTGGGTCACTGTAGAGTGCGGCTATTGGGTAGAAAAAGGAAGAAAGAGAAAAGGGAAGGGAATAAGAAAATAAAAGAGGTTATAGTCGTGGGCATTGTACATTAAGAAAGAAAGGAATGAAAACTGAGAAATAGGTAACACATACCTATGGAAACCACCTTGTCATATGAGTAGGTGTATGCCCTTATATCGTTGAGGAATGGAATGTATTCCTATTACGTATATGTAGTGGCTAGAATAAAGACCAAAGAGATGAAAGGGTTTGTACTGTAATGCAAAACCATCTATGACAAAATGAGACAGACTGCAGACATACCGCTGTGGATGGAGAAACTGTCTCAAGATAATTGTAGGAGAACGCTTGGTGTGTTGAGGCAATGGAAAAAATGCCCAATGAAAGGAGACTAAAATATAACGTGAGACTGTTAGGGTCACATGAAAACAGTTGACATATAGTACGGGCACTAGTGGACACATACCTAAAATGTCCGTGAGATATCAAAAGGCCAAGGTAGAATCCACCAATCATAAAGATGTACGGTTTGCCATATCTACCATGTAAGGACAAGTATATGTGAAATATGCCGCTATGAAAAAAAGTTGAGTAGAGGCGGATTAGTATCACTAATGGAAGGCGAGCCCTAATGTAAGTAAGAGGGTAAAAAAGAAAGAAAACCTACCGCAGTATGACCAAATACTATTTCAAAGTTGGAGCTCCATGTCAGTATGGTAAGATGGCTATACAGTAAAATGACAGAAAAGGAGAAAAAAAACCGTAATGCTGTAAGATATAGCTGAAGATATGACATAGTGGAAATAAGACTTAATACAATATGAAGCCATGGTCACATACCTAGGCTGGCAGTGAAATGGTTGAGACCGGAGGAGAAAAGCCAATGCCCTAAGAAAATGTAAGTATATATAAGGGAAACGTGAAAAGCATGGGTACAAGAGGGTACAAACAGGACGTTACCTTATGCCGCCTATGAATCAAAGTATGGGAGCCCAAGGGTATGGTGTGAGGATCGGGTATATAAGGGGAATGTGCGGGACGGCGTCTGACGTCATTTCCGGGTCAGGGAATGCTGGGAAGTGATGACGTGTGCGCGCATGCGCATTGCGCCGTACTCGTTCCGTCATCCAGACTGGGGAAAAACAGATGAGCGATGCGCAATGTACGCATGCGCAGTACGTGCAGTGACAGGTAATTCAGCGTCCAAGTATGGGATCCGTGATTACTTAGAGGCAATAGTGCAGCGTGCAGTTGGTCAGGAAAGTGGGTGCACGCTAAAGGCCCAGTGGAGGGGTGTTCTAGGTAATCTGAGGAAGGAAAGAGAAAAATATTAAAATCATAATAATGGGTATAATACAAGCAAAGTAATATAAATGAGTAGGGATAATAAATGCAATATGCAGACAGACATAGTTAGAGCGTTGTCAACCATTATACATACTAGTGATGTGATGAAACATAGGATTAATGATCAAACATATGTTATACGAAAAGCATTGTCTTAATATTAAAGGAGCAACAGTATAAGCCAAAAGTCCTCAGGAACAATGCGTGTGTCATGAATAAACATTTAAGATGAAATGACAAGTATAGAAAGATTTTTTTATAGAAAAATTTTTTATCACGAAATAAAGAATGAAATACACCTGCTGAGCAGTACCTGATGGAAATTACAAAACAGTCATAAAATATACGTATTGATAAAGTTTAACATAAGACCTCATACTCTCTATTGAGACCCGAGGGCTCCAGTGTTTTGAGAGTATGAATCCAGTAGGCTTCTCGTGTCTTAAGCCTAGTGATTCTATCTCCCCCTCTCCTGATGGGGGGAACATGTTCAATAACCTGAAAACGTAATTGGGATATGGAATGGTTGTGGGAGATGAAATGAGATGGTATAGGTAAAAGAGTTTGTTGGCAGCGAATTGTGGACTTATGTTTGCTAATGCGGTCTCGGATATGCTGGGTGGTTTCCCCAACATATCCGAGACCGCACGGACACTTAATGAGATATATGACGAAAGAGGATTCGCAGGTAAAAAAACCTTTAATGGGAAAACGTTGGCCTGAGTGAGGATGTGTGAACGAATCACCCTTAGTGATGTTTGAGCATTGGGTACAGCTTAGACAGGGGAAAGTGCCCCTGCGTTGAGTTGTTAGTGTAAGTTGAGTGGGAGTAGAGGTGGCTGATCCAAAATCTGCTCGCACTAGACGGTCCCTAAGGTTTTGAGGTCTTTTGTGACAAAAGAGTGGTGGTTGACTAAAAGAAGGAATGGAGGGGTAGGATTGTGATAACAAGGGCCAGTGTTTGCGTATGGTATCCCTAATTGGTGTGTTGAACGGGTGATAGGTAGAAACAAACGGAATTCTGGAGACCTCATGATTCGTACGGGAATGACGTGTAGAAATTGTAGAATATCGGGAGATATGGGGGGGATACCCCCTCTCTTGGAATTTGCGAGACATTTCATCATGGCGGACTGTGCGAGTGACAGGATCAGTCGCGATCCGGGCGATTCTGTGATGCTGCGAAAGTGGTAGGGAGTCCTTGACATGTCGAGGGTGGCAACTAGTATAATGTAAAAGACTGTTTTTATCTGTATCTTTGGTGAAAAGGTCAATGGAGATGGTACCCACATCATCCTTGATTACAGTGGTGTCCAAAAAATGGATAGAGGTAGGATCATAGTGAAGGGTGAAAGTCACGTTAGGTACGCAGCTGTTGAGAAAAGTTAGAAATTGTTGTAAAGTGTCACTGTCGCCTTGCCATATCATAAAAACATCATCTATGTAACGTTTCCAGGTGAGAACATGTAAGCGGAAAAGTGAAGAATCATAGATGTAATGCTGTTCGAACCAGGCCATGAAGATATTGGCATAAGGAGGTGCCATATTAGACCCCATTGCTGTGCCTCTTCGTTGCACATAGAACTGGTCCCTGAATAAGAAAAAGTTCTGTTCAAGAACAATGTGCAGGAGATCCTGACAAAAAGTGTGTTGAGGGTCAGAGAGATTGCTAAATTTGTCAAGGAACCAGTCAACAGCCTCTATACCAAGATGATGATCTATACTGGTATAGAGGCTGTTAACATCCAGTGTCACTAGTAAACAATTGGCTGGTATAGAGCCCAAAGAGCGAATGTGTGTCAAAAAATCGGTGGTGTCCTTTAAATAGGAAGTGATACTTGGGACCAAAGGGGACAGAATTTTGTCGAGGGTGATTGCTAGGGGAGAGAGAATAGAGTCCGTGGATGCCACGATCGGGCGACCTGGTGGTCGCGTCAGATTTTTATGAATTTTGGGGAGTATATAAAAGACTGGTGTAATGGGGTTTGATTTCTGTAGGAATTCAGATAATTTTTTGTCGATAGTGCCGATCTGAAGGTGGTAGCTAATGGTGGAGGAAATCAACTGACGTATTTTGGAGGTGGGATCACTGCTGATGGGTGTATATGTAGCGGTATCATGAAGTTGATTGTGAATTTCTGAGAGATAATATGCTTTATCCATACTGTGTGCCGGGATTCTCTCAGTATATATGGACATTTTCTCCTGAGCACCAGGTATTAGTAGTGAGCCCAGCATACTCCCCACTATTCCCTGGATACAATCCAGAGGATCCCACTGTAAGTCTACATTTCTAATAAAGGGTTTGGCCTTGGTTCCTCTAGGACAGGGGTCGGGAACCTGTGGCTCGCGAGCCAGATGTGGCTCTGTTGATGGCTGCATCTGGCTTGTAGACAAATGTTCAATAAAAAAATACCGTATTTTCCGGTTTGTAAGACGCACCATTTTTACCCGCCAAAACTGGGGAAAATGGGGGTGCATCTGTGACGCCCTGGACTAGCCAGGTTGTCACAAGTAGGCCTTTACACAACCCCCCCCCCCTAATAAGGTGACAGCAGCCAACCTACAAAAACCCTTGTCACCTCCCTCCGGGTTTGATGTTCACACCAGGGGGGTGGAGCCAGGCAGTTGGCTCCACCCACCAAGGAGTACACATGCCCTGAGGCAGGTGAACGTGAGAGATTAGCTTTGACAGTGGAGTGGCGTTCAAGTGCAGACCTGTGCCCAGATCTGCGATAGTCTAATACCAGGTGTCTGGGTTGGAGCCCAGTCAGCTCTGGCAAGGAGGCAGACGGTGGTGGCCGCCTGCAGGAGCTCGGATTACAGCCGGTGGAACCGTAGGGACCAGGGATGGGCGGTGGCCCGCCGGTACCGAACCGGGGAACCGATTGGAAACCGGAGCACCAGGAGGGGTACTCAGACCCAGTACGAGGCCCAGAAACAACCGGGCTGAGTCAAATCAACTGATTGAGGACTGGACTTTAGGCCCATTCCCACCTAAGACCCGACTGAAGACAACAGCCCAACCATAGGGGTAGAAAGCCACCGCTCAGGCATCGAGACCCGACGGGCCAGCATCTGCGGACAAAAGGGCTCTACCGGCGCATACCAGGCTGAGGAGCGGACTACCGTTGCACAGGCATAGGAGTCACCATTTCTACAAAAGTGAGGTGCAAGAGAAAGGCGGAAACCACCAACCTGAAAAGGGGAGAAGCGCAGCCGGCTGCGGGCACCGTCCACCATCTTGTTTGGTTTACCAGAGACTCCAGTGTGTCTGTCATAGTGAGTACAACAGTGCCTTCGTGCCGCCCCGCACCGCACCGACACGCCAGCACGCATCCAATCCTCCGCCTCAGCACTCCCTCGGGCCCCCGGGACCATCATCCCCCTACCCACGGAGGGGTCAACACCAAGCTGCGCAACACCGTCCCCGGGAGCCTAGTCAACGGCAGCGGTGGTGTCCATCCATTCACCACAACCTGTGGGTGGCGTCACAAACTCAAATCCCCTACAAACAAGTCCCTACGTGTAGCACCAGCCCCCTTTCAGAGCAACGTGACCCCCGGGTCCGTGAGGAGCTCGAGCCACCCACCGACGAGCACGGATCCGAGCGACTCTTCTGACGTCACGAACAGGATTGAACCCATCCACTTACCTGTGGAAGTGCGCCTTGAAGTTATCATCAGCGGAGTTCCGTTGAAAAATCACAGAATGCGCCATCCAGTGGTGCGAAGTTTCCTGCTCAAGCTGTCTTCTCTAAGCAAAAAGGGTGTGAAAGTGAAGTCCCGCCCCCTGAGAGTAGAGCGGTGCTGAAAGAGAGCAGAGTGCCCCGAAAAGACCAAGGGGGGCGGGTGAAGATCCTGCCTCATGTGACTGAGTGGATAAAGGGCAGGGACTCCAGGACTCTGCCACCCGTTTGGTTCCTGGACCCAGACAGTGCATCATGTCTGCCCCGTCCAGCAAGCCAGAATCCCCGGAGCCCGCGCCTGGAACAGCGGCGTGGTTGAAGGCTCGGATGGTACTGCTGTGCTGCCGCAACTGAGCCCAGGTGCGTTTCTTGATGGAACAGTTGACGGCTGAAATGGAGGAGCTGGCCGCGGTTGCGCGGGCGCATGGAGTGGAGACCATTTTAGCAGAGCTGGTAGGTGACCCACGCCCCTATGTCCCCGAGGGACCGGACGCTGCGGCTGAGGGAACCGGCCTGCCTCCGGCCCCTATATGGCCTCCCCATCGCCCGTATCGGTCGCCGCTGCTTCCCCACTCAGCCCGCTACCACCGGTATCGGTGGCAGAGTCTGTAGTGCTGCCCCGCGAGGGCCCAGATGCTAGAGAGACTGTCGGCCAGCAGGAAGTTGTAGTCAACTAGCCAAAAACTTCTGGGCTTGTAAATAATTCCTGGACCGACCTGTCCCGTTTCACTACCTCCGGAGCGGCAGACTGGAGGATGGGCCTGCGGGGAAGTGATGGCCGAGGCCCCGTCACTAATGCAACCGGTAGTGATCCTCCGGGTCCAGGGGTCCCCTGGACGTGGGGCCCCTGAGAGATAACCAGGTTTGAAACCCTGTTCCCGTCCCGCAAAACAACACCTGGGCCCATTCCTGGACTGGGGAAAAGGGGTGCTGCCCGTTTCTTAGGGGCAGCATCAGGGCTAGGTTTGTTTGGGTGGGCAAACAGAAGAACCCGGTCCCGTTCCCGTTGTTAATAAAAATGTTTGATATTTGCAACGTATAAGAATATGCCTCCCGAAAGGGAAGATTTCAAAACATGCTTAAAAATTGTGCAAAGTTTATTATGCTTGTAAATATGTTTTACTCTTTTCCAGTTACAAAGCAACAAAATAAACCGGTGGTGGACGGGCAGCCCACGGACGGTCTGCATTAAACCAAGGGGGAATGTGACGCCCTGGACTAGCCAGGTTGTCACAGGTAGGCCCTTACACAAACACCCCCCCCCTAATAAGGTGACAGCAGCCAACCTACAAAAACCCTTGTCACCTCCCTTCGGGTTTGATGTTCACACCAGGGGGGCGGAGCTGGGTGGTTGGCTCCACCCACCGAGGAGTACACAGGCCCTGAGGCAGGAGAACGTGAGAGATTAGCTTTGACAGTGGAGTGGAGTGGAGTTCAAGTGCAGACCTGTGCCCAGGTCTGCGATAGTCTAACACCAGGTGTCTGAGTTGGAGCCCAGTCATCTCTGGCAAGGAGGCAGACGGTGGTGGCCGCCTGCAGGAGCTCGGATTACAGCCTGTGGAACCGTAGGGACCGGGCACGGGCGGTGGCCCGCCAGTACCAAACCGGGGAACCAATTGGAAACCGGAGCACCAGGAGGGGTACACAGACCCAGTACGAGACCCAGAAACAACCGGGCCGAGTCAAATCAACTGATTGAGGATTGGACTTTAGGCCCATTTCCACCTAAGACCCGACTGAAGACAACAGCCCAACCATAGGGGTAGAAAGCCACCGCTCAGGCATCGAGACCCAACGGGCCAGCGTCTGCGGTCAAAAGAGCTCTACTGGCGCATACCAGGCTGGGGAGCGGACTACCGTTGCTCAGGCATTGGAGTCACCATTTCTACAGAAGTGAGGTACAGGAGAAAGGCGGAAACCACCAACCTGAAAAGGGGAGAAGCGCAGCCGGCTGCGGGCACCGTCCACCATTTTGTTTGGTTTACCAGAGACTCAAGTGTGTCTGTCATAGTGAGTACAACAGTGCCTTCAGGCCGCGCTCCGCACCGCACCGACACGCCAACACGCATCTAATTCCCCGCCTCAGCCCTCCCTTGGGCCCCCGGGACCATCATCCCCCTACTCACGGAGGGGTCAACACCAAGCTGCGCAACACCGTCCCCGGGAGCCTAGTCAACGGCAGCGGTGGTGTCCATCCATTCACCACAACCCGTGGGTGGCGTCACAAACTCAAATCCCCTACAAACAACCTCGGCTCTGGCTGTGGACCTCCCCACCGAAGTCCCTACGTGTAGCGCCAGCCCCCTTTCAGAGCGATGTGACCCCCAGGTCCGTGAGGAGCTCGAGCCACCCACCGACGAGCATGGATCCGAGCGGCTCGGCAGCCGGCCGAGCCCCGGGGCTGTACACATCTTACAAACTGCATATGACTTACTGGGGTGGCAGTGTTGGCACAGGGTTGGCAATACTGCAGTCTCGTAGAGTGTCGTGATAGCGAGCCCATTGCCGGCGGACTTTGGGCTGCATTGAATGTCCCGCAGTTGATGAGATCGACTTCAGGAAAATTACCGCCGAGGCGGCGCATGCACAGATAGGAGTCTGCAGCAATTTTTCTTTAAGTCCATCGCGTCAATCTGCGCACTCGCCATGGCCATTTTCTTGAAGTCGACCTTGTCAACTGCGGGAGATTGAAAGCTGCCCATCGGCAGATCATCGCCGCCGTGACAACCCACAATCCCGCAGCAGTAGTGCCAACCCTCCGCACACTGCCCCTCTTGAGCCGCGACACCCCCTTCTCCGTGCCCACAGCATCATCTACCCTGCCTCCTGGGACCTTCTGAGCCGCTCCACCACAGCCGCTCCCCCCTGGTGAGTATGGCTCTCACAAATCAAGTAATCATTACAGTCACCTGCAGTACTCGGGGCTTCATGATGTGACTAAATTAAATACAGAGGGTTGAAATTCACACACAACATTTGGAAGTGATTACTGATGGTGGATTCTCTATATTACAAGCAGGTGGCGTCACTACTAGTGATGAGCGAGCATGCTTGTTACTACTCGGTACTCGCACGAGTATCACTGTACTCGGTCTACTCGGCGGGGACCGAGTAATCTCGCGATACTCGTGCTGTACTCGTGGTCTTCATTTCTGCATGTTGGCGCTCTTTTGAGAGCCAGCCCTCATGCAGGGATTGGCTGGCAGACCACTGCAATGCCACAGCCCTGTTAGTTGTGGAATTGCAGTGATTGGCCGGCCTGGACAGCGTGACCGAGCCTTTATACCGGCGGGCGCGCTGTGCTCTGCTCACAGCTATCCAGACAGTCAGTGCAGGGAGAGTGTCGCTGCTTCAGGGAAAGGTTTGCGGCCCTTTATAGCTATTTCCATAGCAGGGCTGCAAACAGTGTGACCAGAAGTCCTTCTCAGGACTATTCTAGTTGTATACAGGCAGGCAGGGTATAGCCAGGTCGGAGTACAGTAGCAGAGTCCTTCTCAGGACTATTGTTGCTGTATACAGGCAGGGTATAGCCAGGTCGGAATACAGGCTAGTGACCAAAAGAGTCCTTGTCAGGACTATTGTAGCAGTATACAGGCAGGCAGGCAGGCAGGCAGGGTATATAGCCATTCCTAGTGGTGACCGTATACCAGCCTTCATCATATCTGGGGCTGGTGTACACAGTCTAAAACAGTCCACATAGTGTCAGAGTTCTCATAAATTTTTGCTCCTAAAACCTGTTAGGTTCTTAGTGCGTCCGTGCTTGCATTTAAAAACCGCACGTGTGTGCCTGTCGGTGGCAGCGTACAGGTGCACGTTTTGCACAAACTATTATATAACGCACAAGTCTAGTGAATAATACACGTCAGTCAGCAGTGTATGATAGTGTCAGACTTCTCAGTAATTGTCGCTCCTAAAAACCTGTTAGGTTCTTAGTGCGTCCGTGCTTGCATTTAAAAACCGCACGTGTGTGCCTGTCGGTGGCAGCGTACAGGTGCACGTTTTGCACAAACTATTATATAACGCACAAGTCTAGTGAATAATACACGTCAGTCAGCAGTGTATGATAGTGTCAGACTTCTCAGTAATTGTCGCTCCTAAAAACCTGTTAGGTTCTTAGTGCGTCCGTGCTTGCATTTAAAAACCGCACATGTGTGCCTGTCGGTGGCAGCGTCAGGCTCCATATTGTCCCTGGATAGAGATGTGCATGAGGGCCTCAAAACATTGTTCCCATTGCAAAGGAGCGGGTCTCCTGTCGTTGTAATGCCCATTCTGAAAGAATGGGCGAAAAAATTTACCACTGGGGGTATACCTGAAACAACGGCCTAACTATTGTAACGGTCATCATGATGGCGCATGAGGAGAAGGAGGAGCAGTCCAGCGATTATCCAAAGTCCAGAAGTGTGTTACCATGGGTGAGTGGAGGTACATGGCAAAATCCCGTTACAAACTTTAAATTCCACTGTAATTTGCTGGTGGTGTGGTGAAGTCTGGCCCAATCCAACCCTTGTTCATCTTGATTAGAGTCAGCCTGTCAGCATTTACAGTTGACAGGCGGGTGCGTTTATCTGTAATGATTCCACCTGCGGCACTAAAAACACGCTCTGACAAAACGCTAGCGGCAGGGCAGGCCAGGACTTCCAAGGCGTAGAGAGCCAATTCATGCCACGTGTCCAGCTTGGATACCCATTAATTCTAAGGCACAGAGGAATGTCGGAGTACAGTTGTTTGATCTGCAAGGTACTCCTTGAGCATCTGGGCAAACTTAGGATTTCTTGTGGCACTACCCCGCACCTCAGGGGCTGTGGTATGTGAGGGGCTGAGAAAACTGTCCCACATCTTAAAGACTGTTCCCCTACCTCTGGCGGATTGGACTTGTGCCCCTCTCGGCTGTACGCCTTGGTTGTCCACTGATTCCTGACCTATGCCGCTATCGTTTTGTGAGGGGAATGCTTTGCCTACTTCCGTGACTATGGCCTTCTGGAACTGCTGCATTTTTCCTGACTTCTCCGCCTTGGGAATAAGAGACATAAAGTTCTCCTTGTAGCGTGGGTCTAACAGTGTTACCAACCAGTAATGATTGTCGGCCAAGATGTTCTTAACGCGAGGGTCACGAGACAGGCAGCTTACCATAAAGTCAGCCATGTGTGCCAGACTCTTAACAGCCATCACTTCAGTATCCTGACCAACACGATGACTGAACATGCTGTCCTCCTCCTCCTCCTCCTCCTCCTCCTCATCATCATCTACCCTGTCCTCTGGCCAGCCACGCTGAACCGAGGATATGACTGCATGTCATATCCTCAATTTGGCCAGAGAGTTGCTCCATGTCTTCATCCTCCTCCTCGTCATAGTCCTCCACTGCACGTTGTGATGAGACGAGGCTGGGCTGTGTGTTATCACCCACACCCACTACTGTTTCTTGCTCAAACTCATCGCGCTCCGCCTGCAATGCATCATGGTTGTTTTTTGAGCAGAGACCATTTTAGAAGGCAGAGAAGCGGTATGGTGACGCTAATAATGTCGTCATCGCCGCTCACCATCTTGGTGGAGTCCTCAAAGTTTTGGCGGATGGTACATAGGTCGGACATCCATCTCCACTCCTCAGGTGTTATGTGTGGAGTTTGACCCATTTCCCTACGGCTTAGGTGATGCAGGTACTCAACAACTGCCCTCTTGTGCTCACATATCCTGACCAACATGTGCAGAGTTGAATTCCAACGCGTGGGGACATCACACACCAGTCTGTGAGCCGGAAGATGCAAATGGCGCTGAAAGCCAGCAAGGCCGGCTGAAGCAGTAGGTGACTTTCGAAAATGTGCAGACAGGCGGCGAACTTTTACCAGCAGATCAGACAGCTCTGGGTATGACTTTAGAAACCGCTGAACCACGAGGTTGAGCACATGGGCCACGCATGGAACATGTGTCAGCTGGCCTCGCCTCAAAGCCGCCACCAGGTTCCGGCCATTGTCACACACGACCTTTCCTGGCTTTAGGTTCAGAGGTGTGAGCCAGTGATCTGCCTGCTGTTTCAGAGCTGTCCACACCTCTTCTGCATTGTGGGGTTTGTCACCTATGCAGATTAGCTTCAGCACAGCCTGTTGCCGCTTCGCCGAGGCAGTGCTGCAGTGCTTCTGTGTCGCCCTGGACAAGCCAGGGGCCACAGAGCACAACACTTACACACCCCACACTCCCTGCAGGCATATCATAGTCAAAACACAAAATCCTTGTTGCCTTCCCCAGGGGCTGTTGTCCACACCAGGGGGTGGAGCCAGGCGGTTGGTCTCCACCCACCAAGGAGGAGGGAAAACACAGGCAGTGAGAGTTAAGCTAAGGAAGTTGAAGGAGGAAAGTAGTAGACAGGAGAAAAGTGACAACAAAGAGCCTGAAGTTGGTCCGGGTGTGTGGCCCGGACAGGACAGCAAGGTTGGCAGGATGTGGTGACCGTCTGCAGTGGAGGCCGATTGGAGTCTGCCGTAAGGACCGTGGACGGGTGGTGACCCGGCCGTACCGGACCGGTATACAAAGAGAAGCCAGCACCATTGGCAGGGGCCTTTCGGATCCCGGCAAGGCTTGGTGTCGCCGTGAATTTGCCAAATCCGTTAGTGAAGGGGACCTCAGGGTTTCCAAACAGCCAAGTCATGATAGAAGGCAACCGTCCAACCGTGAAGGGGAGACACCGCCACCGCCAAGGGCAACCATCTCCCAGGGCCAGCGCCTCTGGGCAAAAGGGGCTCCTCCGGCCCATATCCAGGTCGGGGAGCGGGTTACCGGTGGGAAACCATCACTACCAACACTGAACTTAGGTGCAGGGAGAGACAGTCATCACTAACCTGCAGGGAGGAACAACCGCAGCCGTCCGAGGGACCCGTCCATCCAGCCACTTGTTTTACCGTGAACTGTGTCATCATCATTGGGCTGAGTGAGTACCTCCGTGCCGTGCGGCACAGCGCTGCCCCTGCGACCTTGCACCTCATCAGGCCCCGCAACCCGCCTGTCATCCATCTCTACCCCATCACCGGGCCCTGGGACAACCAACCCCCCTACCCACGGCGTGGAGAAATAACAACAAAGCTGCTCCCTGTCACAGGCTCCCGGGATCCCCGTCCAGAGCAGCGGTGGTGTCCACACAATCACCACAACCGTGGATGGCGTCACGGACAATATCCCCAAAACCCAAACGACCCCTTTTCACTCACGGGCGATGAGCGCCGCTCGAGTCCCCGGGATCCGGCCATCGCTTGAGCCACCGAGCAGCAGCAGCCGTAGAGCAGCGGCAGCCGGACCCGAGCAGTGGGATAGCGCAGCGGCCCCTCCTCCGCCCGCAACACTTCCAGCTTGGGACTGGTGTGTAGGGTAAAGTGTATGAGGATGCGCAGGAGGAGGAGGAGGCTGAGGAGCATGACATTCCGGAGCTGTAGAGTGTGGGTGAAACCCTGACTGAGGTAGGGCCTGCAAAACTTGGTGTGTGAAGGACGTGTTCCGTCCCTCGCTCAGACTGGGTCCCAGCTTCCACAATATTAACCCAGTGTGACGTCAACGAGATGTAGCGGCCTTGCCCACATGCACTTGTCCACGTGTCTGTGGTTAGGTGGACTTTGGCTGAAACAGCGTTGTTCAGGGCACGTGTGATGTTTTGTGACACGTGGTTATGCAATGCGGGGACGGCACACCGGGAGAAATAGTGGCGGCTGGGGACCGAGTAATGTGGGACAGCTGCCACCATCAGGTCGCGGAATGCTTCTGTCTCAACCAGCCTAAAAGGCAACATTTCCAGCGCAAGCAGTCGCGAAATGTTAGCATTTAGAAGTGTGGCAGGTGGGTCGTTGGCAGTGTATTTGCGCCTGCGTTCAAAGGTTTGCTGAATGGATAACTGAACGCTGCGCTGGGACAAGGACGTGCTTGATGATGGTGTTATTTCTGCGTGGGCAACTGCAGGTGCAGGGCCGGAGGAGGCTTGTTCGCGGGCAGCATGGACAGGGGATTGGCTCGCATGCACAACAAGCGAAGACGAAGCAGTGACATCAGCAAGCACTGCTCCTCGACTCTGTTGTACATCCCACAAAGTCGGGTGCTTGGCTGACATGTGCCTGATCATGCTGGTGGTGGTCAGGCTGCTAGTTTTGGTACCCCTGCTGATGCTGGCACGGCAGGTGTTGCAAATGGCCTTTTTAGAATCATCTGGAGCCAACTTAAAAAACTGCCAGACTCGGGAAGACCTAACATTTGTACAGGCACCTTGTGTCGTGTTGTTCCGGGGAACAGTTGCCTGACGTCTGCCTGGGGCCACCACCCTGCTTCTTACTGCCTGTTGGGATGCTACGCCTCCCTCCCCCTGTGCACTGCTGTCCTCGCTCTGCATATCCTCCTGCCAGGTTGGGTCAGTTACTGGATCATCCACCACGTCGTCTTCCTCTTCCGCACCCTGCTCCTCCTCCTGACTTCCTGACAATTGTGTCTCATCATCGTCCACCCCTTGTTGAGACACGTTGCCAACTTCGTGAGAACGTGGCTGCTCAAATATTTGGGCATCTGTACATACGATCTCCTCATGACCCACTTCAACATGAGCTGGCGAGAGGCCAGAATGTGCGAATTGAAACGTGAACAGCTCTTCCGAGTGTCCAAGTGTGGGATCATTAATGTCCGAGGACGTGTACTCAGCCTTGTGGTAGGAAGGAGGATCAGGTTCTGAAATGTGCGGTGCAGTATCACGGCTACTGACACTTGACCGTGTGGAAGACAGAGTGTTTGTGGTGGTGCCAATCTGACTGGAAGCATTATCCGCTATCCAACTAACAACCTGTTGACACTGGTCTTGGTTCAAGAGCGGTGTACTGCTGCGGTCCCCAAGAATTTGGGACAGGACATGCGAGCGACTAGATGTGGCCCTCTGTTGTGGCGAAATTAGAGCTTGCCCACGACCTCGGCCTCTGCCTGCACCACCATCACGTCCACTTCCTTGTTCCTTGCCAACGCCCTTGCGCATTTTGCAATGCTGTGCTGACGTGTATTCACTAGACTTGTGCGTTATATAATTGTGCTTCTTACTGCCTGTTGGGATGCTACGCCTCCCTCCCCCTGTGCACTGCTGTCCTCGCTCTGCATATCCTCCTGCCAGGTTGGGTCAGTTACTGGATCATCCACCACGTCGTCTTCCTCTTCCGCACCCTGCTCCTCCTCCGGACTTCCTGACAATTGTGTCTCATCATCGTCCACCCCTTGTTGAGACACGTTGCCAACTTCGTGAGAACGTGGCTGCTCAAATATTTGGGCATCTGTACATACAATCTCGTCATGGCCCACTTCAACAGGAGCTCGCGAGAGGCCAGAATGTGTGAATGGAAACGTGAACGAACAGCTCTTCCGAGTGTCCAAGTGTGGGATCAGTAATGTCCGTGGACGTGTACTCGGCCTGGTGGTAGGAAGGAGGATCAGGTTCTGAAATGTGCGGTGCAGTATCACGGCTACTGACACTTGACCGTGTGGAAGACAGAGTGTTTGTGGTGGTGCCAATCTGACTGGAAGCATTATCTGCTATCCAACTAACAACCTGTTGACACTGGTCTTGGTTCAAGAGCGGTGTACTGCTGCGGTCCCCAAGAATTTGGGACAGGACGTGCGAGCGACTAGATGTGGCCCTTTGTTGTGGCGAAATTAGAGCTTGCACACGACCTCGGTCTCTGCCTGCACCACCATCACGTCCACTTCCTTGTTCGTTGACAATGCCCTTGCGCATTTTGCAATGCTGTGCTGATGTGTATTCACTAGACTTGTGCGTTATATCCAAGTTTTTGCAAAACGCACACAAGTGCAGCGGAAAGCTGCCACCAACAGGCACACACGTGCGGTTTTTAAATGCAAGCACGGAGGCACTAAGAACCTAACAGGTCTCTATCCAGGGACAACGTGGAGCCTCCCAATTTTTGGCTGCCCTGCCTAAGGGCTATACTACAATAGACCCACTTCCTTACAATGGGCACTTCAGGTTTACAGGCCCTCATGCACGTCTGTATGCAGGGGCATTGGTGAACCTCCCAATTTTTGGCTGCCCTGCCTAAGGGCTATACTACAATAGACCCACTTCCTTACAATGGACACTTAATGTTTTGAGGCCCTCATGCACGTCTCTATCCAGGGACAACGTGGAGCCTCCCAATTTTTGGCTGCCCTGCCAAAGGGCTATACTACAATAGACCCACTTCCTTACAATGGGCACTTCAGGTTTACAGGCCCTCATGCACGTCTGTATGCAGGGGCATTGGTGAACCTCACAATTTTTGGCTGCCCTGCCAAAGGGCTATACTACAATAGACCCACTTCCTTACAATGGGCACTTCAGGTTTACAGGCCATCATGCACGTCTGTATGCAGGGGCATTGGTGAACCTCACAATTTTGGACTGCCCTGGCAAAGGAAAATACTACAAAGACTCAGTTCCTCAAAATGGGCACATTAGACTCAGAGGCCTTTATGTACGTCTCTTCTCAGGGACATCGGAGTGCCACACAATGTTTTACGTAAAATCTTTCATGTATTGATCTCAAAAAGTAACATACATTAGCTCTATCTCACTATTGGGTATGTGCCCTTAACATTTCCGCCATGAAAATTCATTTTGGTGTCATTTTGGAAGGTTTTCTGGTGAGTCCGTAAAAATGGCGTAAAACGCGGACAAAATTGTTCACAGCTGTGACTTTTGAGTGATAAATGCTTCAAGGGGTCTTCCCCATGCTGTTGCCATGTCATTTGAGCACTCTTCTGAGACTTTTGTGCCATTTTTAGGGTTTCTACATGCTGCCGGTGGTCATTTCACAAAAATACTCGGGTCTCCCATAGGATAACATTGGGCTCGTTGCTCGGGCCGAGTACACGAGTATCTTGGGAGGCTCGGCCCGAGCTTCGAGCACCCGAGCTTTTTAGTACTCACTACAACTACTATGACTCCAATCCAATTCCAAACCCTGTTAATTAATTTCTTTATTTTCTGTATCTGAGCTACAGGGGTTAATAGTGTATTCTCACAAACTCTCCGCCCTTGTTATATAAGGAAACTTTTTCACTTTCGGTTCCTGCTCTTTCACTCTACAATGGCGTCTGCTGAGCTGAGGGACGAGCTGAACTGCTCCATCTGCCTGAGCCTCTACACAGATCCCGTATCCCTGAGATGTGGACACTTCTTCTGCCGCTCGTGTATTGTGAGTGCGCTGGATGCACAGGAGGCGGCTGGAGTGTATTCCTGTCCTGACTGCAGAGCAGAATATCCGGAGCGTCCGGCCCTGGAGAAGAACCGGAAGCTGAGGAACATAGTGGAGCGTTTCTCATCTACTCAGCCTGAGATGGAGGAGACCAGAATCTTCTGCACTTACTGTACAAAGTCTCCTGTCCCGGCTGTGAGATCCTGTCTGCAGTGTGAAAGCTCCCTATGTGATGACCACCTGACAGCCCACAACAAGACGATGGATCATATATTAACAAAACCCACCACCTCTTTTGGTTTTAAAAAATGTTCCCTCCACAAGAAGGTTCTGGAGTATTACTGCCCACAGGACGCGGCTTGTCTCTGTGTGTCTTGCTGTCTGGTTGGTGAACACCGAGGACATCAGGTGGAGCTTCTAGATGAGGCTTCTGAGAAGAAGAAGAACAAACTGAGGGAATATCTGAATGAACTAAGCCCGCAAAAAGCAGAAATTCAGGAAAGAGCCCAGAATCTGCAGGATCGTAAGAGGAGGATCCAGGAGAAAGCCTCCGATAAGAGGAAGAACGTCATAAAGATATTTATGGATATTAAGAAGCAACTGGAAATGGCAGAAAAGAAAACACTGAACGAGGTCTCCAGGCAGGAGGAGAAGATTGTGTCCCAGATATCTCATCAGATCCAGAAGCTGGAAATACAGGAGGACGAGCTGTCCAGGAAAATGCATCACGTGGAAGAGATGTGTGGTGTCACCGACCCAATAAGACTCTTACAAGAAAGTGACATTACAGAGTGCAATCATGGAGGTGAGGAGGACACAGGGGGAGATGGTGGAGAGGTCAGTTCTGATGAGGATCTGGATGTGGGACTGGTCGCTGGACAGACTGATGATGATGTGTCCAAGACCAAAGAGCAGGATAACACAACTTACCCAATAGTCCATCAGAAATCAGACCAAAAAGATGCATGTAGTGAACAAAGTAATGATGTACAAAAAGAAGCCTCAGTCAGTGATCAACATGAGATCCCTGAAGATCTGGATGAGGTTCTGATCTCACTGACCTTACACCGATCTATGAGGGATATTGTCACCAATGTAACATCAGAGCTCGGGGTCCATGTCCCAGACATATTGCTGGATGTGGACACTGCTCATAGAGTGGTGAAAATATCAGAAGATTTGAAAACAGCCAAAATATCAGAAGAAAAACAGGAGAGACCAAAATCATCAGGAAGGTTTGTGACTTACTCTCAGGTGTTAAGCAGATGTGGCCTCTCCTCAGGACGACATTACTGGGAGGTGGAGTGGAACCAGATAGGAGGAAATGACATTGGAATGTGCTATCCTAGTATAGAAAGGAAAGGAGATGAGTCCGAAATGGGATATAATGATAAATCTTGGTGCTTGCATATGTATGATGGAGAATATAATGTATGGTACAACTCGGTTGGATTAGCCCTCAGTGAAAAGCCAACATGTCCTACACTTGGCGTCTTCTTAGACTATGAGGCCGGGCGTCTGTCCTTCTATGAGCTGTGTGACCCCATCAGACACTTACACACCTTCACCGCCTCCTTCACTGAACCCCTACATGTTGCCTTCTGTGTGGATGAAGGAGCTTCTGTTAAAATAAAAAGCTGAGGCCGATGTCGTCCACGTCAAATTATTTCTTGTCACATGGACACATTTGTATATTGAGCAGAACCCTTTAACAATACAATGCATATGGCAGAATTTATGGTGAATTTCTCTTATTGGATTTTTTTGTATTGCTCGGGGATGAGATACAGAATCAAGGATTGAGTAGAATGGAAATATTTATGAGTGTATTGTTTTAAGGCTGATACTTGTTAATAATTAAAAAAATAATTTTATCTGATAAAAGTGCTGATGTATAGGTGGGATATGTCATCACTTTCTGATTCCCAGGACACCTCTATTTTTCTCTGTCTGTCCTCCTTCCCATGTGTTGGATTATTGCAGTGGTGAGACTAGTGCTCTTGCCGGCCTTCTCACTATCCAGGGTCAGTTCAGGGCAAGCGAGGGCCTAGGCACGTGACTACGATGGGAGGAAGGACCCATATGGGGATATTAGGGAGTGAATGAGACATCATCAGGTGAGTGCAGGAGTTGACCCCACTCTTCTCTCCCTAGTGACAAGGCTCACTGTTGTATTGTGTTCCCGGTGTACATTGTTTGTTGCGGTGCTCGCTGGGGGTTCCTGTATTCCTGGCGGAACCTCGGTAGCCACCTGCGTGACAGGTGAGATGTAAAACAAGTGATGATCTTTCCTAGCTGAATACATTGTAAAGCTGTAGGGGGAAAAAGCGCAATAGGGTCTTACCCGGTATGAGGGTAGAGAGACAGAGCAGAAAGAGATACATTCACCTGGTAGGGTTGTGCCAGTCACAACCCCCTATGATCGCATGTGAGTGGTTTTATGTGGTTTAGCAGCGGCCCCGGAAAGCAGGTTATTATATAAATCAAATGGAAAACCGGTTTTAAATGCCGCGCTAAAAACCACAGATGCTGTAGATAAAGAGATTTCCTTTATTTCACAGTTCTACGCGTTTCAGAGACATCTCCGTCTCCTTCCTCAGGAAAAGAAATCATATTACAAACAATTTCTTTTCCTGAGGAAGGAGACGGAGATGTCTCTGAAACGCGTAGAACTGTGAAATAAAGGAAATCTCTTTATCTACAGCATCTGTGGTTTTTAGCGCGGCATTTAAAACCGGTTTTCCATTTGATTTATATGATAACTAGCTGAATACAGACAGTGAAACACGCGGACAATACCTATGTCTGGAAGAGGCCCAAATGTTTCTGTCAGAGAGTGGAAGGTGACCCTAGCACCTTCTGTATAATGCATTTAGTCTAAATTGCAATGTACTTTATGGCTTTATGAGACATGACTACACACATATTACACATTCCAGTCATAAGCAAATTAACTGGAAGAAGGGGAGAGGTTTACTTTATACACAGACGCCTGACACTGTCGTAAGAAAAGAAGAGA
The DNA here is from genome assembly GCF_048569485.1 of Anomaloglossus baeobatrachus. Classification (NCBI taxonomy): domain Eukaryota; kingdom Metazoa; phylum Chordata; class Amphibia; order Anura; family Aromobatidae; genus Anomaloglossus; species Anomaloglossus baeobatrachus. Next base: position 298,843,491 of record NC_134359.1, read on the forward strand.
AATAGTAACTTCTGGTGAATTGTTGAAGGTGGAGCTGGAAATGAGAAGCTCAGAGAGCTGGATTGGTTTGGTGGCAGAGATTTTCAAAGGTAGATGGCTGAAAGATGATAACAGAGAAGAGCGCCTGTACCGCTCCCGTGTCAGCGGCCGAGCCGCTCGGATCTGGAACCGCGGTGGCTCGAGGGGTCTCCGGACCCGGGGGGTCGTGCAGACACTCAAATTTAAAAGGGGGGATATGTACAGGGGGGTTAGAAGTTTGTGACGCCACCCACGGTGCGTGGTAAGATGGAGTACCACCACTGCTGTTGGGAGCGCCCGGTGGCGGTGGTATGGCAGCAAGGTGTTTAACCCCTCCGTGGGTAGGAGGGGTTTGCCCCGGGGCCCGGTGATGGTAGTGAAGGGGTGCCGTTGGGGAGGAAAGGGGTTTTCTGCATACTCACTCAGTCCAAGAATACTGACACCCACAACTTGTAAACCAGAATTCTGAGCACTGCTGCAGCAGGGAGGGAGCACACGTGAATCCGTGCCCCTTGGTGTTGCTTGTTAGCCTGTGACCTTTTCCGTGGCACTTTGTTCACTATTTGGACCCTGTAGTGTGGAAATAGTCGGGTCCCGCTCACCCGTATGGCTAACGAAGTGAGCGTGCTCTCAGGGTTCACGCTTGGGATTTTCTGGATTATGTATTGGGAAAGTCCTATCCCCTTGTTGCGCTAGTACCCCAATTTTGGAGCAGGTGGAGGATGAATCTTGAAGACTTCACCCTTGTCGGGTAAATTACCAGGATGAATGAAGCTTCTTCCCGACCTAGGGTCCACGTACCACGTCATGCCCTGGCCCCTGCCCGGAGATGGCTCAAGGCCATTTTGGAGGAGCTGGAAATGGCTGGTGCTGGAGCTGGTGGCCTTGAGCCATCTCTGGGCAGGGGCCAGGGCATGACGTGGTCCATGGACCCTAGGCCAGGAAGTAGCTTCACGCATCTTGGTAATTTACCCGACAAGGGTGAAGTCTTCAAGATTCATCCTCCACCTGCTCCAAAATTGGCCTCGGCAGATCCATGCCCCTTGACACAATCCCCTGCGACCGGGGTTACAGCTCCTACCAGGCCCAGACCAACGTCTGCCACCTAGTATTCTACGGGGAGCCCTGCTCCTGACCTCCTCCAACTGCTTGTGACCTCTCCTCTCGAGAGTCACTGCACACTCTCCTATCCCTAACACCTCTGGCTCTCCCCTATCAACCCCCCAAGTGGGTGGCCCTATTCCCTTCAGGCCCCCCCAATGGTGTGTCTGGTGGGTGTGGTGCAGAGTGTTCCTAGGGTTTTGACTGGCTCTACTCTTAGCAACACCAAAGGCCAGGGATCCGTAACCAAGGAGGATTTGGATACTGTGCAGAAGGGCAGATTGCACAATACCCTGTGACGACCTGATAGTCCAGGGCGTCACACACCCCCAAGAGATGAGAAAGGAGGGATTTAGGTATAAAAAGAAGCCAGGAGTAAACTCAAGTGTTGTGAATGTTAGTTATGTCTTGGCTGCTGGGAGGCTCCCTCTGGTGGCCAGGAAGGGTTTGGACAGAGACCAGGTGGGTTGTGCAGTGGGTGTTTCCTTTCCTAACTCTCTGCTTATTTAAGTCCTGGTCTGATTGCAGGCTGTTGCCGGATGTCAGTTGTTCTTTGTATCTCCAGCCTGCTTAATCCTGCTCTACATCACATCCACTCTAGATAAGTTCTTGCTCTTTATTTATTGTCTGGTTCTTTTGCTTATCTGGGTTTGTCATTTGTTGTGGTTGGTTTAAGTTTATTTCCTTCCAGGGATTTTTCCCCTCAGTGGATTGTTGAAGAACTCCCTGCAGTTCTGTGTGGAGTATAGCTCCTTTGGGTCCATGTGTTTATGGCTTGTTGAATTTGTTATAATTCTTGTTTTCTGTTCATTGGTATGACAAGGGCACCTGGTATAGGACGGAGTTCAGATCGAGCGATCTGAGGGCCTTTTTGTACTATCAGGAAGTTGGTATTTTGCAGGGTTTTTCTCTGGCTACCATCAGTCCCTTTCCTGTCCTTTTTTAGTCAGCGGGGGCCTCACCTTTTGCTAATCCTGTCATCTACCTGTGTATTGTGTTTTTCCTATATCACCGCAGTCTTTGAATGTGGGGGGCTTGCTATTCTTGTCTATTTTCTGAGGCAGAGAGTTATTCATCTTTCCTACCTTTAGGATAGTTAGTTCTCCGGCTGGGTTTGCGGTGCACAGGATGTTAGTTCACCCCTCGGCTACTTCTAGTTGTGTTGGTTAGTAAGGGGATGGCAGCCAGATTAGTTGCCAAGGCTCTTGTCACCTTTTTTGCCAATGATTTGTGGTGATCTTCCATGGTTCCGGATCATAACACTGAAGGTATTCTGCATCTGAGAGGACGAATGTGAAAAGTTACCTGGTGCAGTTAGCAACTAACCCACCAGGTGTCGCTTAAGTACAACCAAACAGGATAAACTAACAGAAATCCTAGGAGAACCCAGGGGAGAGTAATCAAAACAGGCCGAGGTCCATGCACAGAGAGGTAACGTCAGGACAAAAGGGGAAACCGAGACAGAGTCAGAACAAGCCGAGATCAGTAAACCAAGAAAGTCAGTCAGAGGGTAGGGAAGAGAACAGACAACAGAGTTGGAAAAGAAAGGAGAAAGATGGTAATACAGTTGGGGGTCTATGGAGGGAGTTGGGCAATACACTGGGACGGGCAGAGACAAGGAGGTGAGACTGAGGGGGTCACAAGGAGGTCAGGCAAAGCATGTGGAGGAAAGCAGTCTGGAGGGCTGGAGGAGGGGAGCGGTATCGGGACAGGATCAGGGAAGACACGAGCAGTGCACTAGCCGAGAACTAACCGAAGCTGGAAATATCACTGGCAGAGCGGCAGCCGGGTCGGCTCTGCTATAAAGTGGAGGAAGGTCCAAATCAAGGTTAGAAGGACCCCTCCCCCATGGTCATGGAGAGGCTGAAAACCCAGAGGTAATCGCACGGGGTAAGCCAGCTCAGCAGGGCGCCGGCCAGCAGAGCAAGGCGAGAAACTGGCTCTGCAGGACAACACGGATCTGCAGAGCATGGTCATGACAACAGAGACCCACTGAGCTCTGAGAATGGTTACCCTATACATTGCGGGGGGAACATGAGATTTGTGCGCCTGGCCGACGAAGATTAGTAAAGGAATATGAAGGCTCGCCTTGAAGAGACACTGGGAGAAGCTGCTGGAGCAATACTTGTTTGTGTCTTAGACTGATGCAAATTCCCACTTTAGAATGGGAGAGAACTTGACGTCTAGAGCCACCTATTGGAAGTAGCAATCCTAAAAGTCACTATCAACCTTTTGATGAGCCTTTCCATAAGACTTAGGATTGTGAACGAAATACACTCCTTCTATGCCATTTGAATTCCAAATTAATAAGATTTGTTTTATGAGCGCTTGGGAAATCAATACAGCGCAGCCTAGACTATGTTGTACTGGAGATTCTGCTTTATTAGATCAAGTGATTAGTTTATATAGTATCCCAGACTAAGAACAAAGTATGGCTGAACTATGCACCAATAAGAGCAGTAAGGGTGTTATAGAAGCGTGAAACGTCTCCACCCATCAGTGACACCCAATCTCCATGACATCATAATGCTATAAGACAAGATGGATACCATAAGAACAAAATGGATTCTGTTCTCTCACAGGATATAAGCCAAACCAGAATCTCAATTTGCAGACATGGTGTTTCGGGGTATTGCTCCTCATCAGTGCAAAGTATGAGATCGGATTTGGTTGTATCAGAGGCTGAGACTGAGATCTAAGAAGTAAGTTTTTTCCTTGTGGAGAGTTACATTTCCTAAAGGAGCATGGAAGGCGTTTAAGTCTCCACATGCTGGCATGTCACCCTTCACAATTAGAAAACTTAACCCTTTGGTCCCAGTCTTAGCCTTTCACCTAGCCAAATCAGATCTCATACATTGCACTGATGAGGGGCAATACCCCGAAACACGGTGTCTGAAAATTGAGATTCTGATTTGGCTTTTATCCGAAGTCATATGGTAAAGCTTGTTAAAGGGTAGTCCATAGGTAATCTTTTAGGATTGCTACTTCCAATAGGTAGCACACAAATTCAAGGCCTCTTCCGCTGTAAGAGGCAATTTTTATATTTAATTTTCCAGAGGAGCATGGAAAGGATTTAAGTTGCCTCATACTGGCACGTCACTCTCCTCAAGGAGAAAACTTTGCCCTTACATCTTAGTCTTAGGCTGGAGTCACACTTGGGGCTGACTCGGTGAGTCTCGCATTGGCATCACCCGGTACGGCCGCACACTCTCTGCACAAGAGCGTTTCAGCTGCATAGAAATACATGTAGCAGACCCGCTCCTGTCAGGAGAGAAGTCAGCCGTGCCGGGTGATGCAATCTGATAATTATGCGAGTCATGCGTTAATGTGAGCACACCCTAAAGGGCACTTTACATGCTGCGATATCGGTACCGATATCGCTAGCGAGCGTACCCGCCACCGTCAGTTGTGCGTCACGGGCAAATCACTGCCTGTGGCGCACAACATTGTTAACACCTGTCACATGTACTTATCTTCCCTGCGACGTCGCTCTGGCTGGGGAACCGCCTCCTTTCTAAGAGGGCGGTTCATGCGGCGTCACAGCGACATCACATAGCAGTCGTCCAATAGAAGCTGAGGGGCGGAGATGAGCGGGCGGAAGATCCCGCCCACCTCCTTCCTTCCTTCTTTTCCGGTGGACGCAGGTAAGGAGATGTTCGTTGTTCCTGCGGTGTCACACACAGCGATGTATGCTGCCGCAGAAACGACGAACAACATTGTACCTGCAGCAGCAACGATTTTTGGTAAATGAACGACCTCTCCAAAACCAACGATCTTTACCTCTTTTGCGATCGTTGAAGGTCGCTCGAACGTGTCACACGCTGCGATATCGCTAATGACGCCGGATGTGCGTCACAAACACCGTGACCCCCCGACGATAAATCGTTAGCAATGTCGCAGCATGTAAATGGCCCTTTAGAGTGAAAAAAATGCGTGTGCCCTGGCTATGAAGATGATTAAGCCGTGTCCCAGCACTTGCCCTCGCCCCTGACTGTGACACAAGTATTGCATGTAAAGATCTCTGCCTGTTATCAGCTGGGCCAGTGTTTATTAAAGTTCATCCGCAAAAAAACAATATTAACAATTATGGCCTCTTCTATTTTGTATGAGAGTATCAGCCACCAACACTAAAACTGCTCACACTCACCTGGTTATCCCCGTGATACTTGGTTATCCCATTTACACTAACCATGTTGTTCTGCTCATACTCACCTGGTTATCCCCTGATACCTAGTTATCTCATTTATACTCCACTAGTTATCCTGCTCAAACCTGGTCATCCCACTCACACCTACCTGGTTATCCTGCTCACACTTACCTGGTTATCCTGCTCACACTGACCTGGTTATCCTGCTCACAGTGACCTGGTTATCCTGCTCACACTGACCTGGTTATCCTGCTCACACTGACCTGGTTATCCTGCTCACATTGACCTGGTTATCCTGCTCACACTGACCTGGTTATCCTGCTCACACTGACCTGGTTATCCTGCTCACACTCACCTGGTTATCCTGCTCACACTCACCTGGTTATCCTGCTCACACTTACCTGGTTATCCTGCTCACACTTACCTGGTTATCCTGCTCATACTCACCTAGTTATTATGCTATCACTCATCTTGATATCCTGCCCATACTCATCTGGATATCCTGCTCACACTTACCTGGTTATCCTGCTCATACTCACCTGGTTATCCCCTGATAACTAGTTATCTCATTTATACTCCACTATTTATCCTGCTCAAACCTGGTCATCCCACTCACACCTGCCTGGTTATCCTGCTCACACTTACCTGGTTATCCTGCTCACACTTACCTGGTTATCCTGCTCACACTTACCTGGTTATCCTGCTCACACTTACCTGGTTATCCTGCTCATACTCACCTGGTTATTATTCTAACAGTCATCTGGATATCCTGCCCATACTCATCTGAATATCCTGCTCATACTCACCTGGTTATCCTGCTCATATTCTCCTGTTTATCCACTTGATACCTACTTATCCTATTTACACTCACCTAGTTTTCCCGCTCACACTCACCTTGTTATCCTACTCATGCTCATCTGGATGTCTTGCTCATACTCACCTGGTTTTCCTGCTCATGCTCATCTGGATATCCTGCTCATATACCCCTGGTCATCCTGCTCATACTCACCTGGTCATCCTGCTCATACTCACCTGGTTTTCCTGCTCATGCTCATCTGGATATCCTGCTCATACTCACCTGGTTTTCCTGCTCATGCTCATCTGGATATCCTGCTCATATTCCCCTGGTTATCCCCCGATACCTACTTATTATATTTACACTCACCTAGTTATCCTGCTCATACATGGTCATCCCGCTCACACTCGCCTAGTTATCCTGCTCATACTCACCTGTCATCCCGCTCACACTCACCTAGTTATCCTGTTTATACTCACCTGGTCATCCCGCTCACACTCACCTAGTTATCCTGTTTATACTCACCTGGTCATCCCGCTCACACTCACCTAGTTATCCTGCTCACACTCATCTGGTTATCCTGCTCACACTCATCTGGTTATCCTGCTCACACTCACCTGGTTATTATTCTAACAGTCATCTGGATATCCTGCCCATACTCATCTGAATATCCTGCTCATACTCACCTGGTTATCCTGCTCATATTCTCCTGTTTATCCACTTGATACCTACTTATCCTATTTACACTCACCTAGTTTTCCCGCTCACACTCCCCTTGTTATCCTACTCATGCTCATCTGGATGTCCTGCTCATACTCACCTGGTTTTCCTGCTCATGCTCATCTGGATATCCTGCTCATATTCCCCTGGTTATCCCCCGATACCTACTTATTATATTTACACTCACCTAGTTATCCTGCTCATACATGGTCATCCCGCTCACACTCGCCTAGTTATCCTGCTCATACTCACCTGTCATCCCGCTCACACTCACCTGGTTATCCTGTTTATACTCACCTGGTCATCCCGCTCACACTCACCTAGTTATCCTGCTCATACTCACCTGGTTATCATGCTCACACTCATCTGGTCATCCCACTCACACTCAGTTATCCCGCCCACACTCACCTGGTTATCCTGCTCATACTCACCTGATTGCTGAACGCTGGTCACATAGACGTTACATATTTATAGAGGACGAGCATCCAACACTGCCAGAAGGACTAAACCAATAGAGAAAGGAGAAATTTCCACAGTTATTATGGCAGCACAAGGATTCGGTTGTCTTGAGTCTGACTGATTACGGGTATTATGGCCCCATTATGGCAATCTGAGCTAGGTCCTAAAATAAGCTTTTATGCAGATCTGTATTGCATGTTCCTTTATGTAAAATGTTATTACATATATGTCGGCCTAGAAAATGGTGCTTACTGGTGGGACTGCTGGTACCTGCTGTAATTATATTCATGGTTTGATTGGTACCATTCACTGAAGAGGGATATATAAAATTCAACTTTTAATATTTGCACTAAAATAACCAAAACCTACAAAAGTGCCCTATATACTTCACCGATCAATAGACGAGTGACAAGAATAAGAACATATGATCAGTCTCTGAGCGGTATTACAGAACTGATCTAAAATTGCAAATGTAAATTTAGTCTAGGTGTTTCATTACCAAGGTGCTACACAAGAAACATCTCATGAAATGTAAAACCAGTGAGCTGTCTCAAGACCTTCACAACCTTATTGTTGCAAAACCTATTGATAGCATTGGTTACAGAATAATTACTAAACTACTGAAGGTTCCAGAAGTGTAAAGAACATTATTTCACAATAAATGATCCACAACCAGGTGCTCCCTGCAAGATTCCAGACAGGAGAGTGAAAAGAATTACCAGAAAAGTTGTCCAAGAGCCAAGGACACCTGTGGAGAGCGACGGAAAGACCTGGAATCACCTTGCATCTCACATTGCAGAAAGACGATGATCCCAAACACACAGCCAAGGAAACTCTAAATTGTTTCAGAGAAAGAAAATAAATCTGCTAGAATGGCCGAGCCGATCACCAGAGCTGAATCCAATAGAAAATGTATGGAAGGAACTAAAGCTCCGAGATCATAGAAGGAGCCGGGACCTGCAGGATGTAAAGTAGTAAGGAATAGGACCCTGCTTCACCTTACAGGTGCTCTGGAGAAAAAATATCAAAATATATAAAGAGAGGACTCCGGTACACTACCCCAAAAAATTGAGATAAGCACAATCCTTGCAGTCAAAAAATGTTTTTATTGGTGTATAAGCAAATAGGAAAAAAGAAAATAGTCCATCATAAATCAAAAGTCATGACGTTTCGACCTGACCGGCCTTCATCTGACCGGACTATCTGTGTGGTTTGTGAATTAAACAAGGAAGGTAAGTCAAACTGTGACAGTGTGACAGCCGTACAGCGCCGCACCCGTGATCGGTGAGTAAGAAAGAGAGAGGGAGAGATATAGCCCCTATGACGCTGTGCGGCCAAGCCAATCACAGTAACACCACAACAAAGATGGCTGCAGCATTACTGTGAGGGCAAGCAACATCAGATGTGTTCATTGGCTTGAAAAAGGCGCCAGGAAGTCCAGAAACGAAAATGAAAGTATCGGAGCGAATACCATATTAGCCGTCGGATAGCGAATACCTCGAATACCCCATTATCGGTCGGATACCGAATAGTGGCATCTCCCCCAGGATGCAGGGCCTACCCCCTTAGGGACCCAGAACCCCAGTGCCGGTAACACGAAGAACCCAGGTAACCCCAGTTACCCCAACAAATCCCCCATAGAATGGTACCCAGCTAGGTTGGGACCAATGGATGGCTGCCTAGAGGTGGAGCCAGTCCAGTCCACTAGTTGACCAGGTGGGAGAGGTGGACTGTGGAGAGTAGTCAGTGTGAAGTCAGAGTTGACAGCTGGAGTGTGAAGTGGTGAGTGAGCAACATCCTGATTCGGATTAAAGTTGACCTGGTACCCAGGAGAGGTAGTTGCCGGTGTAGTACGGGGGAGTACTCCCGGAATTACGCACCGACGGGGTACAGGACCCTAGGACAGGAAAGAGCTCCAAGCCGACCTGTTAACACCTGCACAGCAAAGGGGACCATCAAGGACCTTGCTGACCCTAAAGAATCCGAAGACTCCGTAGCAACGGGAGAGTCGGGGACAGGACCAGAGACTCCATCCCCACAGGGTTCACGCTACCGTAAGGTGGACAGAGGTGGACAAACCACAGACTGGGGACCCTGAGTGTTCCTTACCACGGGGACCCACTTACCAGAGACAGGTGCAGGGGAAGAAGGTACCAAAGAACCAGACTGGCACTGGGATGAAGGGGACCTGGAGGCGAAACCAGCCGACCTCGGGTAACCAGTTACCACCTGAAAAGTGAGTAAACCAATTGCACTGAACACCTGTCTGGACTCCTTCTTCCAACGCTCACTGCAGTATACACCCGTTGGGGTAATACCCTACTTGTGGAGGGTCCAAGTCATCAGAGCTGCACATTCCATCAACCCCAGCAGAACCTGCAGCGGCGGCTCCCCACATTTCGCCGCAACACCGCAAGTGGCGTCACAAATAACTTTATTCCTAACTCCCCTGTAAATATCCCCATTACAAAAAGGGCCCAGGGCACGAAACCGGGAACGGCCACCATCATGACATTCCCAAGACGTACACTGCCCGGAACCGAGTACCCCATATATCCCAGGATGCTACACTTATACACGTGGTCAACATTGTTGGTACCCCTCGTTTAATGAAAGGAAATCCCAGAATGGTCACAGAAATAACTTGAATCTGACAAAAGGAATAAATTAAAAATCTATGAAACTGAACAAATGAAATTCAGACATTGTTATTCAACCCATGTGGGTTTTTCTTTCATTAAACAAGGGGTACCAACAATTTTGATCACTTATATAGCACCATCAATTTCACAGCACTCTACATACATCATTAACACTGCCCCCATTGGGGCTCACAATCTAAATTCCCTATCTGTATGTCTTTGCAGTGTGGGAGGAAACCGGAGAAGCCAGAGGAAATCCACGCAAACACGGGGAGAACATACAAACTCCTTGTAGATGTTGTCCTTGGTGGGATTTAAACCCAACCCAGGACCCCAGCGCTGCAAGACTGCAGTGCTAACCACTGAGCCACTGTACAGTGCTAATGTGTGGTGTTCTGCGTTGCACTCGCTGGGTGTCATGGCAGCATCGGACTCTATTCACACTGCAGAGTCTGACAGGCAGGCTAGGATCCCTTAGTTGCTCAGCCTGTCATAAGCGTCGGCTGGGTCTGGCTGTGCTACAGTATGGCACGAGTTAATTTTTGCTGGCTTGTGATCATCTGCTGGGAGCTCAGGCTGCTGATTACCATCCTCAGCTTCCTGCACCCTTTATAAGGTTCTGGATCCTGGAGCTGAGTGCCGGATATAGCTTCTGCTTCCTCAGTTCCTGTGGTTATCCAGTTCTATGGTGATCTACAAGTTGCGGTTTTGCATGGTGTAAGTTCTCCAGTTGCCATTTATTTCCTACCCCTTTTATGTTACTCCCCAGTTCACATACTGTGCTTACTTTGTGTTTGAGTTCTGTGTGCACGAGTTTTCATTTACCCTTGTCTGTGCCTATTTGTGGGGTTTTGGTTGCTGGGTTTCCGGCCCGCTCCCTGGGTGGGGGGAAGTAGTATCAGGGCTTGGTCAGGAGACAGGGTCACGCTGGAGGCTCAAACCTGGCTACCATCAAGCTTACCTTCGATATAAGGGACAGCGCTGGGGTCCTAGTCTTAGGATCAGCCTAGGAGCTGCTTTTCCATCTGTACATACGCCGTGAAAGCTAACCATTGAGCCAGCGTACAGTGCTGACCACTGAGCCACCAAACAGTGCTAACAAATGAGCAACCATGCTGCCCCACTCCCTGGATGCAATCCAGAGGATCCCACAGTAAGTCCACATTTGTGTTTAAAGAGTTTTGGGCTTAGTTTCTCTAGGATCTATTAATGTCAAGTCTGTCCGAGGTAGCTTTTCTGAGCTGATGGTTTCAGACAAACTTTACAATCTACATATTTCTGGAAAGTTATTCCACTTTGTTGAAGAAAGAGCCCAAAATCAACCAACCACTACAGTCACCTGCAGTACACGGGGCTTCATGATGTGACCAAAGTAAATAAGGCTGCGTTTACACTTGCGTCGTTTGGCATCCGTCACAATGCATTGTGTGGCGCATGTGATGTATGCGTTATAAATAGTGTGATAATGAAGGCAACGGATTCCTGTGAAATAACACATTGCGTTAGTTTTCTTTAGACGAGAGAGAGCGAGCCCCCATCATCACCGCACACGCAGGCACTACCACCCCCATCATCGTCACACACACCCAGGCACTACCGCCCCCATCATCACTGCACACACTGGCACTACCTCAGTGACATCCCCGCTCACAGCGCGATTCACTTCAGTTGCTGCGTGGAGCTGACAGAGAGCGGTCATGGTCTGTGGCCGCTCCTGTCAGCTTCATGTAGCAGAGCTGAAAGCGTCGTGGGACCTCTGTGGATTACGCCGGACCTTATGGGGTATTTGGGGATTTTAATAAAGTGGTGAAAGAGGGTGTTTTTTTGTCTTTTATTTCAAATAAAGTATTTTTTCGTGTGTATGTGTTTGTTTACTTTCACTTACAGGTTAATCATGGGGGGGTCTCATAGACGCCTGCCATGATTAACCTAGGACTTAAGGCCCCGTTACACACAACGATGTATCTAACGATATATGAGCCGGGCTCATGGATTCCGTGACGCACATCCGGCATCGTTAGCAACGTCGACCGTTACTGATGGAAAATACTCACCAAATCGTCCATCGTTGACACGTCGTTCATTTTAAAAAAAATCATTGATTGTTGAGGACGCAGGTTGTTCGTCGTTACCGAGGCAGCAAACATCGCTATGTGTGACACCTCGGGAACGTCGAACTACAGCTTACGTGCGGCTGCCGGCAATGAGGAAGGAAGGAGGTGGGCAGGATGCTACGGCCGCTCATCTCCGCCCCTCCTCTTCTATTCAGTGGCCGCTTAGTGACGCCGCTGTGACGCCGCACGAACCACCCACTTATAAAGGAGGCGGTTCGCCGGCCACAGCGACGTCGCTAGGCAGGTAAGTCTGTGTGACGGCTCCGAACGATATTGTGCGCCACGGGCAGCGATTTGCCTGTGACACACGAACGACGGGGGCGGGTGCGCTCGCTAGCGATATCACTAATAATATCACTGCGTGTGACGGGGCCTTTAGTGGCAGATATGGGCTGCTATTAACTCCTTATTACCCCGATTGCCACCGCACCAGGGCAATTCGGGATGAGCCGGGTAGAGTCCCGGGAATGTCGCTTCTAATGGATGCAGCAATTCCGGGCGGCTGCTGGCTGATATTTTTAGGCTAGGGGGCTCCCCAAAACTTGGGGCTCCCCATCCTGACAATACCAGCCTTCAGCCATGTGGCTTTACCTTGGCTGGTATCAAAAATGGGGGTGACCGCACGCTGTTTTTTTTTTTAATAATTTATTTATTGTACTGCACGATATAGACCCACCCACCGACGGCTGTAATTGGTTGCAGTGAGACAGCTGTCACTCAGCGTGGGGGCGCGTCTTACTGCAACCAAACATAGGCGCCGGTGGGCGGGGGAAGCAGGGAATATGAGATGGAATAATGAGCGGCCGGCATTTTCAAAAGAGAAGCCGCCAGAGCAGTGTGACAGCCGTGCAGCGCCGCGCCGGTGATCGGTGAGTACGGGAGAGGGGGTGAGAGGGAGAGACCGACCGACAGAGAGAGATAGAGAGACCAGGAGTGATTTTAAATTATTTAGATCGTTCTGCTGGACATGCTGAGTATCCTCAGTAGAACGTGATGGAATCCACCACCATACACAATCAATAGCCATCTTGGCGGTTCCCTCCGCCCGCCTCTCTGTCAAAATAATGACTCGGCGTCAGCTGGCGGATGCAACGCAGACACTTGCGTCACAGTGTGTTGTCAATAAAAGTCTATGGAGAATAGCGCAGTCAGTTAACAGACTGTGCTATTTTCCATAGCGGCGGATTGCAATGAACGCAAGTGTGAAAGCGCCTAAAGGGGGTGGAAGTCCACACACAACATTTGTAACTGATGCCACTTTTTATCAACAGAAGTTCTGTGGCTTCTTTGCTTTTTCTTATTCCTTGTTCTACTGGTGGATTCTCTATACTACAAGCAGGTGGCGCCAGTACAACTACTACGACTCCAATCCAACCCCAGACCTTGTTAGGCTATGTGCGCACGTTGCGTAAATTCATGCAGGTACGCTGCGCTTTGCAGCGCAGCGTAACTGCATGCGTCCTGCGTCCCCTGCACAGTCTATGGAGATTGTGCAGGGGCCGTGCGCACGTGGCGTTTAAGAGCGCAGCGCTTCGGCTACTGCCGAAGCGCTGCATAAAAAGAAGTGACATGTCACTTCTTTCCTGCGCTTTGCCGGCAGCTCCTGCTCTGTCTATGGCAGGAGCTGCAGGCAGAGCGCATGGAATCGGCTTTTTTTTTTTTTCACTACGGACATTTCTGCAGCGATTTAAAGAGCACATGTGCTCTTCAGATCGCTGCAGAAATTTCTGCAGTGAAGTACGCAACGTGCGCACATAGCCAAAATCAGTTTCTTCCTCACTATCTGAACTGCAGGGGTTAATAGTGTCTTCTCAGAAACTCTCCGCCTCTTATGTAAGGAAACTTTTTCACTTTCGGTTCCTGCTCTTTCACTCTACAATGGCGTCTGCTGAGCTGAGGGACGAGCTGGACTGCTCCATCTGCCTGAGCCTCTATACAGATCCCGTATCCCTGAGATGTGGACACTTCTTCTGCCGCTCGTGTATTGTGAGTGCGCTGGATGCACAGGAGGCGGCTGGAGTGTATTCCTGTCCTGACTGCAGAGCACAATATCCGGAGCGTCCGGCCCTGGAGAAGAACCGGAAGCTGAGGAACATAGTGGAGCGTTTCTCATCTACTCAGCCTGAGATGGAGGAGACCAGAATCTTCTGCACTTACTGTACAAAGTCCCCTGTCCCGGCTGTGAGATCCTGTCTACACTGCGAGAGCTCCCTGTGTGGCAAACATCTGACAGCCCACAACAAAGCTGCTGATCATATATTAACAGAACCTACCGACTCTTTTGGTCACAAAAAATGTTCCCTCCACAAGAAAGTTCTGGAGTATTACTGCCCGCAGGACGCGGCTTGTCTGTGTGTGTCTTGCTGTCTGGTTGGTGAACACCGAGGACACCAGGTGGAGCTTCTAGATGAGGCTTCTGAGACCAAGAAGAAGAAATTGAGGGAGTATCTGGATGAACTGAACCCAAAAAAAGCAGAAATTCAGGCAAGAGTCCAGAATCTACAGGATCGTAAGAGGAAGATCCAGGAGAAAGCCTCCGATAAGAGGAAGAACGTCAGTAAGATATTTATGGACATTAAGAATCAACTGGAAATGGCAGAAAAGAAGGCACTGAGCGAGGTCTCCAGGCAGGAGGAGAAGAATGTGTCCCAGATATCTCATCTGATCAAGACGCTGGAAATACAGGAGGACGAACTGTCCAGGAAGATGCATCATGTGGAGGAGATGTGTCTTGTCACCAACCCAATAACACTCTTACAAGAAAGTGACATTATAATGTCTAGTCAAGGAGCTGAGGAGGACACAGGGGGAGATGGTGGAGAGGTCAGTTCTGAGGAGGATCTGGATAAGGTTCTGATCTCACTGACCTTACTCCGATCTATGAGGGATATTGTCACCAATGTAACATCAGAGCTCGGGTTCCATGTCCCAGACATATTGCTGGATGTGGACACTGCTAATAGATGGGTGAAGATATCAGAAGATCTGAAAATGGCAATACATATAGGAGAAAAACAGAACAAACCAGAATCATCAGGAAAATTTGTGACTTACCCCCAGGTGTTAAGCAGATGTGGCTTTTCCTCAGGACGACATTACTGGGAGGTGGAGTGGAACCAGATAAGAGAATGTGCCATCGGATTGTCCTATCCCAGTATAGAAAGGGAAGGAGATCAGTCTGGTATTGGATATAGTGATAAATCTTGGGGTTTGGATATTTATGATGGAGGATATAAGGTATGGCACAACTCAAATGTATTAATCCTCAGTATGAAGCCAACATGTCCGACACTTGGTCTCTTCTTAGACTATGAGGCCGGGCGTCTGTCCTTCTATGAGCTGTGTGACCCCATCAGACACTTACACACCTTCACCGCCTCCTTCACTGAACCCCTACATGTGGTCTTCTATGTGTATGAAGGAGCCTCTGTGACAATAAGAAGCTGAGGTTGAGATTAAATGTTAATGGTGATTTGTCCAGTTGTTGATTGTTAATGGATTATTTCCACCTCAGTAAGTTGTGGTAGATGGATGGGATATGACATAACTTTCTTGACTGCTGGGACCCCACTAATCCCGAGAATGAACCACCGCTTCCCTCAATGAGTATTTGATGTATTTTTGATGCTTCGTATTTTCGAGTAGAAGAGGCAAAGCGTATTTCACTAACATCAAGCTGCTGTCATGTCTCTAAATCTCACCCCATTGTGCTATTTTTTATACTACGGAAACTGAGCGGCATGAGATTTTAAAATTCAGAATATACCAATTTCTCTTGCGGTAAATATAATTATTGTTTGCAGATTTTCCCCATAGACACAAGGAAAGTCTGCAGATAAAAAAAAAAAAACAGAGTGGAAATGCATGTACAGTCCCTTTCACACATCCGTGTTTCTGATACCTGTAACGTCCGTTTCCACACGTATCGGAGACACGGACACACGCGCACACATCTGTGTTTTTTCACAGACCACGTGGCCATGTGGAACACACATGTGCTCCACATGGCGACATGTCTGTTTTTTTTTCCCGGCAGCACGGATGTTACACGGGCCACACACTGATGTGATCTGTGTGACACGCACTGGAGAAAGCACATGTCACTTAAGAATAAACAATTGTTATACTCACTTGTCTCTGCCTCTGCTCTCTCCAGCGCTGCTGTCTCTGCCTCTGCTCTCTCCAGCGCTGCTGTCTCTGCCTCTGCTCTCTCCGGCACTGCTGTCTCTGCCTCTGCTCTCTCCAGCGCTGCTGTCTTTGCTTCTGCTCTCTCCAGCGCTGCTGTCTTTGCCTCTGCTCTCTCCAGCGCTGCTGTCTCTGCCTCTGCTCTCTCCAGCGCTGCTGTCTCTGCTCTCTCCAGCGCTGCTGTCTTTGCCTCTGCTCTCTCCAGCGCTGCTGTCTCTGCCTCTGCTCTCTCCAGTGCTGCTGTCTTTGCCTCTGCTGCCTCCAGCGCTTCTGTCTTTCCCTCTGCTCTCTCCAGTGCTGCTGTCTTTGCCTCTGCTGCCTCCAGCGCTTCTGTCTTTCCCTCTGCTCTCTCCGGCGCTTCTGTCTTTCCCTCTGCTCTCTCCGGCGCTGTTGTCTTTGCCTCTGCTCTCTCCAGCGCTGCTGTTTCTGCCTCTGCTGTCTCTGCCTCTGCTGTTGCACCCGAGTCCCGCTCATTAAGCTCATGCATATTCACTACACTCAATGTGGACCCGGAAACAACAGTAGTGTCAGGGACAGGTAAGTATACCAGCTCATGCTGCCCGTGTGCTATCTGGATGTCACACAGATAGCACGGGGACAGCACACGGAACACACACACACACACACACACACACACACGCGCGCGCTTTCACCAAAGACTGTGCAAAACGTTTGTGTTTCTCACAGATGTGTGAAGGAGGCCTAATCCTCACATAGTTTTATCAAAGCTAATTTACAGGTAGTTTGCAAAACAATGCATTTTTATTTAAAATATGATCTACCCCCAAAAAATGCATTAAAAAACTAATAGGTGCAGAAATGCTTCAGAAAATCTTCAACATCAAAAACTCCACAAATCTTCATTGTGGGAACGAGGCCTGAAAGATTGTGGCAGCACAGCTTCGCTCATGGGTTACCGGCATCAGGAGATCTTCACCAATCACAAATTGATAGTAGATTGTAGCTACATGTACAAGCCATTTACAAGATGAGAAAAGTCCTTTTAGGCCTCAATCATTTGTGATTTTATTGTATATAAAAACATGGACTGTTGTTCATCTCCGATCCTTCACCGACTGCAGATTGATGCCATTTTTGTGCTTTTTCTGTGATTTTTTTTTTCCAGGCCAATTGGTCTTCAAAACACGTGACCATACGACCAGCCCCATAGGCTGTAATAGGATCCATATACAATGCTGAAAAATATACACCACCAATCTATATAAATACAAAAATATAAATATGTGTATGTATGTATGTGTGTGTGTAATATATATATATATATATATATATATATATATATAAAAAATAATAATGAAAAAATGATTTTTTTCATTAGTTTTTTTTATATACATTTATATTTTAGTATTTATATAAATTGGTGGTGTCTATTTTCAGCATTGTATATGGATATGTATAACACTGGTACCTTGTGCTATGAATATTTGCATATGCATTAATTGTTCTTTCCTTGCAGAGTGGAGCCGTGTGCATTGTGAGCCGTCTATATCCATGTGTATGTAATTTGGTAATTAGACTTAGTATTGGAATTTTTTTCAGCTTTTTCAGTGTCATGTTTGTATAAATGTATACGCCTTAGTTCAGACCACTGTCAAGACTATAGGCTTTGCCCGAAACGCGTAGACCGGTCTGTCCCTGCTGTCTATGACTGATTTTATCATGTTTTAAATGTGTGATTTTTATGTGCGGATGCCGGATACAAATCTGTTTTTGCCAGTTCTCTGAAGAGTTTTGTTCTGGAGGGGTCACTTTCTATTCATTTCTATTATTAAAAATACATTGCGGCTTTCGTGTTCGGACTTTTGAGCATTTATTTTCCACTTTAGGTTTTAGAAAACGCCTGGTGGGAGAAGACAGAGAGCGGTCAGGCCATTGTGTGACACACGGAGCGCTGTGTATACAGGACGCCGGGCATGGGTCGGTTCCTCTAGCGTGTGTCACGGGTGGTGATGGCTGCGTCCAGCACCTGGCGCTCCGGTGACTGGGGATGTGCGGGGTTACCGCTGCCGTGTGACTGTCCCCTCTCTTTAGTGGTGATCAGTTACGTTACCCCATAGTGTTAATGTGGTGGAGGAGATACGTTAACAGTAAACCAGATGAACCTTACTTGATTAGAAGCCAAAAAAGGTTCACTGCCACAGATGGGTCAACATGTTCAGATGACACAGCTAGAAAGACGGCCAAATAGCAAATGGATGCAGGGATACAGTCACACATGAGGCGTGATGGCAGCGAGTGCAGACAGAGCCTATCCTGCTGACCAAGCTGACACAACAGAGGTGGATTCCTTCCATCCCACTGGAGCGGCGGTCTCCAGTAGACCCCATGTTTCCGTTCTCTCCACCCTTCATGTATAGTAGGTTCTCCTGTGTGCCCATCTTCTTTATAGGGGACTCCTTCAAGGGCCTGTACTCCTCCTATGTCCATCAGCACTAAGTTTCAGGTAGGCTAAAGTCGCTGTGCTGACCAGAACCTTCCATCTTCCTAAGGGGGAGCAAGTACTTGGGGATCCTACATGTAGTTTCAGGTCTGTCCGTTCCCATACAGCTCACTGGAGCGGCGTTCACCAGCAGACCCCATGTTTCTGTTCTCGATCCCCTTCATGTATAGTAGGTTGTCCTGTATGTCCATCTTCTTTATGGAGGTTTCGGGTCAGTCCGTTCCCATACAGCCGGTCGGAGCGGCGTTCTCCAGCAGACCCCAAGTTTCCGTTCTCTCTCCCTCATGTATAGTAGGTTCTCCTGTATGTCCATCTTCTTTATGGTTTTTTTTGGGTCACTCCATTCCCATACAGTCGGCTGGAGCGGGGTTAGAGTTCCTCTACATGCTGATGTGCACTGGCTGAGCTCTGACTAAACTCTGAGGTAACTTAGACTCCGCCCCCCGAGCTGCTCTGCCCAGCAACTGACTCACTCCTCATTACCTGAGATGAGGCAGCACTTACAGAAAATATTGCAAAACAGCTGTAGTATATACATAATAAGATAATATATATATATATATATATATATATATATATATATATATAATAAAATCCCCAGCTCTGGGGCAACACGACTATAGCGGTATAATCTAGACCAGGCCCCATCCAAGCAAAAACTGAAAAAACCTCCTCACAAGACGGCAAATACCGTACTCCCCCCCCAGGAGGCGCTGAAACAATTGCAAAATAGCTGTAATATATACATAATATAAGATAGAGATATATATATTATACACCCAGCCTCTGGGGCAACACGACTATAGCGGCTCCTGATATAATCTGCTCCAGACCAGGCCTCGTCCTATCAAAGACAGCAAAGACCTCATCACAATGCAGCAAATGCCGTACTCCCCCAGAGGTGGCGCTGATCCTGGAGCGGCTTCTACTGGAAAAATTGTCATTTTTCACTCTTTAATAAAAACAAACAAAAAACCTGTGCCTCCTCTCAGGACTACATTTCCCATGAAGCCTCAGTGCGGCTCAGGTGATTGTGATCGAAGGTTAATAAGAACTGGAGGATTTCACTGATGGCAAAGTCTGATGGCTGAAGAAGGTATTGCAGGTGAGTGTTGAGCCCGTGTATCTAATCCCCTCCTGTGTGATACTGTCTGCTGAGCCGTGTATCTAATCCCCCTCCTGTGTGATATTGTCTGCTGAGCCGTGTATCTAATCCCCTCCTGTGTGATACTGTCTGCTGAGCCGTGTATCTAATCCCCCTCCTGTGTGATACTGTCTGCTGAGCCGTGTATCTAATCCCCCTCCTGTGTGATACTGTTTGCTGAGCCGTGTATCTAATCCCCCTCCTGTGTGATACTGTCTGCTGAGCTGTGTATCTAATCCTCTCCTGTGTGATACTGTCTGCTGAGCCGTGTATCTAATCCCCTCCTGTGTGACATTACTAAAAAAAATGGATGACCGTAAATCAAGCAGTTGGGTCATGCAGAACAGTCCATGTGAAAGCCTTGGATGTGCCTAGTGCCCCATTTTCTCCCACCCTTAGGCCATGTGCCCACGGGAGCTTGCATCTGTGGATTTTGCCGTGGAAAACCTGCAGATTTTTCTGCATTTTCCAGATAAATCCGCAGGTTTTAGCTTGTACAGTCACCCCCATGTTATCCTATGGGACATGGGGAGTGCTGTGTCCACGCTGCGGAAAGTGCAGCTGCCGACTATGCTGCGGATGTAGGCATCCGCATGTATAATTGCATGTCAATTATTCATGCGGAATTACCTGCGGATGTCCCAGCCCTCCGCTATGAGATGAGAGGCCGGGACGTCCGCAGGTAAGCCGCATGAATCTCCCCATGTTTCCCGCAGCTATTCCGCTGTAATCTAGCAGCTAAAAATAGCTGCGGGAAACATGCGCTCGTACCTGCGGATACATCCGCAGGTACGAGCGCCCGTGGGCACATAGCCTAAGGCAGCGAGCCCACGATCAGCGGTTCAGCTGTATTCAAACTGCTGCGTTGTTCAGTACAAGCGATTTCTAGAAATCGTGTGCTGCCTGTGGCATAAACTGACCTGCGGTGTGGCTTTGTGAGCCACAAATGTCAATTCTCTGCTGCGGCGTCGCAAGCTTTCTCCATAGGGAGAACACAAGCGAGAGACCACAACTGCCCGGATCGTGGGCACGAGCAGCCGCCGTCTCCTGCAGAGGAGACTCTCAGGTCAGGACCCGCCGTGTCCAGGATGCAGTGGGTTCTGATTGTAGGGAACATAACAGGTGCAGTCCACAGCTTGCCCTATCCAGGATAGCCTGCTCTCTCCCTTAGTGCGTACCAATACGTTTTTTCAGTTAAGATTTATAAGGCGACCGTTTATGGCAAATTGGACACAAGGGACATCAAAGTCATTCACAATCACAGGGACTGACCGCACTAAGCTGGATATAACGGCACTGTGTAAAGGGTGATGTCTTTCTGATTGACCAAACTGCTTGATTTACTGTCATACAAAAGAAACCGTGTGAACATGGCCTAAAGGTGAAATGGGAGTTGGCGCCTCCTGGAGGCCAATCAGTGGTGGAAAATTGTCTTAATGTGATAAATGACTGCAGTGGCCTCCTGTGCTGTGACTTGCTCTAAAGAGATTGAACGTCCTACTGAGGTCACTGATTAGCTGCAGCGCCATTGACCTGTCATCAGAGTAGAAGCAAATACCAGACACCGGAAGCAGCAGCAGCAGAGACTCACGGTGGACTTGGAGATGGTGAGCAGTGATGGCAAGAAGTAACTGGGGTGGAAAGTGGCAGACTGGCTTCTCAGGAGAAGGAGAGCGATCGTGCTCCAGGATTAGGGTTACGAACAAAGGAGCTGCTTCGATAGTGGGGACTCTGAAACAGCGAAGAGAAGAGGGGGACGGAGGCAAAGTGTAGGCCGAAGTTAGGAAGTTTGGGTGAAGGAATATTGAGTTTTCCAGTCCCAAGTAATTATGTTTGGAGAATAGAGAGCTCATAAGTGACATACAGTAAGAGCCTGTGGAGGAAAAGGCACAATAGGGTCTTACCAGGTAGGCAGGAGAAGAGGTGAAGAATGTACTCACTTATAGGGGTTGTGAAAGGTCACCACACCTAGAGAAGAATGTAATGGTGGAGATGGCTGCAGCACTGGGGAGTCAGGCAGATAAAAAAAATTAATCAAGAGACCAGTTGTCGTCGCTGCGCTTGTCACCACTCCAAAGACGAAAATTAAATCCTCAAAGTCTTTATTAGAGGAGCTAATATAAGTCAACGCGTTTCTGGGGTCACAGCTCCCTTCAGGACAAAATGTCACTGACAAGGATAGTCAAATCCTGTCCTTGTAAATTTATATTTGGAGTATGATTGGTATTAATCAGTCTTTCTTCCTCTTCCAGAATGGAATACCCCGGAGACAAGCTGGACTGCTCCATTTGCCTAAGCCTCTACACAGATCCCGTATCCCTGAGATGTGGACACTTCTTCTGCCGCTCGTGTATTGTGAGTGCGCTGGATGCCCAGGAGGCGGCTGGAGTGTATTCCTGTCCTGACTGCAGAGCAGAATATCTGGAGCGTCCAGCCCTGGAGAAGAATCGGAAGCTGAGGAACATAGTAGAGCGTTTCTCATCTCCTGAGCCTGAAACAGAGGAGACCGGAATCTTCTGCTCAGAGTCTCCTGTTCCAGCTGTGAAATTCTGTCGGTATTGTGAGACTTCCGTATGTGACGACCCCCTGACAGCACATGACAACACATTAGATGACATGGTAAAACCCCCTAGATCTTTTGCTTGCATAAAATGTCCTCTCCATAAGAAGGTTCTGGGTTATTACTACCTACAGGATGTTTCTTGTCTGTGTGTGTCTTGCTGTAGGGTTGGCGACCACCAAGGACACCAGAAGGAACTTCAAGATGAGGCTTCTAAGAAGGAATATGTGGATGAACTAAGCCCACAAAAAGCAATTCAAACAAGAATCCGGACTCTACAGGATCGTACGAGAAAGATCCATGCGAAAGGCTCAGGTAAAAGGAAGAGCATTAATAGGAGATTTATGGACATTATGAAACAACTGGAAGTAGCAGAAAAAAGAGCACTAACTGAGGTCTTCAGGCAGGAGGAGAAGATTGTGATGCAGCTATATAACCTGATCCAGAAGCTGGAAATACAGGAGAAAAAGCTGTCCAGGAAGATGCGTCGTGTCACTGACCCATTTAGGCTCTTACAAGAAAGTTACATTACAGAGGGTAGTCTTGGAGGTGTTGGCGACACAGGGGGAGATGGTGGAGAGGTCGGTTCTGAGGAGGATCTAGATGAGGTTCTGATCTCACTGACCTTAATCCGCCCGATCAGGGATATTGTCACCAGTATAACATCAGATCTCGGGGTCCCTGTCACACACATATTTTTGGATGTGGACACGGCTCATAGATGGGTGAAGATATCAGAAGATCTGAAAACGGCAACAAGATCTGAAGAACAGGAGAGGCCAGAATTATCGGGAAGATTTGTGGATTACTCCCAGGTGTTAAGCAGATGTGGCCTCTCCTCAGGACGACATTACTGGGAGGTGAAGTGGAACCAGATAGGATTATGTGGCATTGGAGTATCATATCCCAGTATAAAAAGAGAAGGAAATAAGTCGAAGATTGGACTGAATGATAAATCTTGGTGTTTGGTTTTGTATGATGGAGAATATGGAGTCTGTCTCAACTCGCATATACTAACCCTCAATGTAATCCAAAGATGTCCAACACTTGGTCTGTTCTTAGACTATGAGGCCGGGCGTCTGTCCTTCTATGAGCTGTGTGACCCCATAAAACACTTGCACAGCTTCACCGCCTCATTCACTGAACCCCTACATGTTCTCTTCTATGTGACTGATGGAGCTTCTGTAACAATAAGAAGCTGAGGCCGAGATTTAATGTTAATGGGTGACTTGTCTGTTGTTGACCGTTCATAATTAATGGGTTCCGTCCATCTCATTAAGTGGTGGTAAATGGATAGGATATGCCATAACGTGACTTTCTTAAGGCTTTCCACGATGTGTATTTTCGTGCACTAAAAAACCCCGGTGTATTAGATTAACTTCAAACTGCATGGGATTTCTCGATTTCACCGCCACTGCCTTTAAAATACGGAAACTGACCGGCGCCGCAATTCTGAAATCCACAACCTAAAAACGTATCTTCTGGTAAATATACGTTTCTTTGTGGCTTTTGCCCATAGACTTCAGCAAGACAAAGAGTCTGCAGATAAAAAAAAAAACAAAAAAAAAACCCCCCACTGTTCTGCATAAAAAAACGCATATAATCCATACATATAATTAACAGGAAGTTTTCATAGCCAGTTTTATTTAAGATGTGACCTAATACAAATGCCCTGAAAAGACACAAATAACCTAATTTATCAAATAGGAGCAGTAAATCTGCAACCGGAGAGTCTCAAATCCTCATTGTGTGAACAAGGCCTAAAAGATTGTGGCTGCGCTCATGGATTTACCCCGGTGACTCGAATTCTCGGAATCAGAAGATCTTCACTATCACAAATTGATAGTATATTGTAGCTACATGTACAAGCTTTATAAGATGGAAAAGCCCTTTAGGCCTCAATCATTTGTATGTGATGTTTATCGTATGTAAAAAAATATGGACTGTTCATCAGTGTCGGGTTTACCACCTGTGATCATCTCCGATCCTTTACAGTGTAATCATGTACCGCACATTGATGCCATCTTGGTTTTTTGTTCCTCCCCTAATTATTTTCAGACCATTCAGTCTGCAAAAGACATGGACAGGTGACTTGCGGATATCTAAATGAGGCCCATAATGTCCATAACATTTCTAGAGGACCAGAGAAAAATGTCTGTTTCCTTATTTTACTGATTTTTCTTCTAGGTTAGCGTGTAATCCAGAAAGGCTCCCAATGTCCATGCTAAATGTATCTGTAATGTTGTCTATGGCATCAGTCACAATAAACCTGTGTGTATGGACGTCCTGTTGTCAAAGCTGTTTCTATATTGACCGTTTATCTTTGAACTTGCTACTAGTGCTAACCATGCTTGGTAGTAGTGATGAGCGGGCACTACCATGCTCGGGTGCTCAGTACTGGTAACTAGTGATGAGCGGGCACTACCATGCTCGGATGCTCAGTACTGGTAACTAGTGATGAGCGGGCACTACCATGCTTTGTACTCATAACAAGCAGTTGGATGCTCGGATGGGCATGACTCGAACACCTGAGTAAAGTGGAAGCCAATGAGGGACTCAAGCAATTTTCTGATAACTCTTCCGGAAAAATGCTTGAGTTCCCCATTGACTTCCCCTTTTTTTTTTTTTTTTTTTTTTTACACTTGAGTCGCCCCCATCAGAGCATCTAACTGCTCCTTGTGAGGAGTATGGTTGTGCTTGCTCATTACTACTAGTAAGTAATGAGTGAGCGTGTCACTGCTCAATACTCGATCATGTATGCTTAACACTCAGCTGAGTCTCAAGGGTGTCATTCATGAGCGATCCGACCATCAGCTCCATCATTCAATGATGGGAATCTGCACCGCACTGAGTCTCTGGCTCTCACTGAGGGTAATAATGTTTTCGGATGCAGTGGTGTCCATCCCCTGGAAATGCTGTATGTGGGCAGAGGCGGCCTGGCCAATAAGTGACCTCCATTATACTCGAGCCCATCAGATTCAAACCTGCTCGATTCTAGAAAAGAACACTCAAGCACTATAGTGCCCGCTCATTATTACTAGTTAGTGCTGGATGCTCCATAGACCTGACAGGTGCTGGAAAGAGGCCTAAACCAGAACTACAAGTAATGAGCAAGCACTAAGTGTAGGAGTGCTCTTTACTTAAGTTGAGCAGGGTGGAAGCTCTGACGGGCTCAACAAGAGTAATGAATATAATAGAAGTCAAGGATTGGGCAGTCCGGCTCTTCATCCACATACAAACAAAGCATTTGAGGGGGGGTTAATACATCCAAATGTGGTGTCTTTATCACCAATAAGACTGTAAGCTACCCTGCCTGGGGTGCCAGCTCCAGGGTAGGTCTGGTCAACTGTAAAACCTTGGGATCCCCTGGAGCACCCACTCCTGCCCAGCACCGCAGCTCCTGCCTCCTTACAATGCTTGCTGGTGCTGCCCTGTGTGGGTGTGTGTTTTTGTTTTTTCTTTCTTTCTCTTCCACCTTCACCCACGGCCGCCTGTGGGGCTGACGGGGGTGGGGCACAGGGCCGCCTGTGGGGCTGACGGGGGTGGGGCACAGGGCTGACCAGCCCTCACCTGTACCCTGTGCTGTCTCCCTTTCCTTTTGGTTAAGCTTTGCTGTATAATGAAAAAGGGTGCACAGCTAAACAAACATTACATACATGGGGGGGGCTTCACAATCCAGGGCCTCACAGTAAATGTCTCCCTAATTTACTGTGGGTGCCTTCCCCCTCCCCACTGCGTCACCTATAATTTCCTCTGGGGTCCTCACAAAGGCGGAGGCGGCCCCCTACCGACATATGTACATGTTAGGCATAAGTTAGTAGCAGGTGTATGGAGCGGGGGTCTCGGGGATTTCACCCCATACTCAGCAGGTAATGGCTGTGTCTTACAGCCCGGACCTGCCTCTAAAGACTGCGGTTGGAGTAAAGTGCTGCCTGCGGTTCTTAAATTCTGATAGCGGCATTAACAACGTGGTGGTGTGGCGCCCTGGACAAGCCAGGTCGTCACAGGTACTACACCAACACACCCCACACTCTGGCTAGGCACACCGAAGTCAAACACAAAATCCTTGTTGCCTCCCTCCAGGGGCTGATGTCCACACCAGGGGGTGGGCCAGGCGGTTGGTCCCGCCCACCAAGGAGTTCACAGTCCTGGAGGCGGGAAAAGGAAGGCAGTTCAGTTTTGGAGAGGAGTTGAGGATGAGTGAAGCGAAGTGGTAGGAGAGGAGACTGAAGGCGTCCGGGTGTGTGGCCCGGACGGAACAGCAAGGTTGGCAGACGGTGGTGACCGTCTGCAGGAGAGGCTGATTGGAGTGAACCGTAAGGACCGGGGACGGGCGGTGGCCCGACGGTACCGGATCGGGAAACAAAGAGAAGCCAGCACCATCCGGCAGGGCTTACGGACCCTGACCAGGCTAGGAGTCGCTGTAAAA
The DNA here is from genome assembly GCF_048569485.1 of Anomaloglossus baeobatrachus. Classification (NCBI taxonomy): domain Eukaryota; kingdom Metazoa; phylum Chordata; class Amphibia; order Anura; family Aromobatidae; genus Anomaloglossus; species Anomaloglossus baeobatrachus. The sequence goes on from NC_134359.1 coordinate 298,870,267, forward strand.
CTGGTCAAATCCGTTAGCAAAGGGAACATCTGGGGTTTCCCAGCAGTCAAGACCCGATTGAAGGCAACAGCTCACACCGTAAAGGGAAACAGTCACCGCCAAGGCTACAGTTCCCAGCGCCAGAGCCTGCGGGCAAAAGGGGCTCCCTCAGCATCCATCCAAGCTGGGGAGCGGGTTACCGGTGGGAAGCCATTGGAACCGTGAACACAACACAGGTGCAGGGAAAGGCAGTCACCATCAACCTACCGGGAGGAGAACAACCGCAGCCGTTTGTTTGACCAGAGACTCCATGTGAATTACTGGCTGAGTGAGTACCACCGGGCCGTGCGGCACAGCACTGCCCCCGCGACCCTGCACCTCGCCAGGCCCCGTAACCCGCCTGCCATTCATCCCTACCCCTCACCGGGCCCTGGGACAACCAACCCCCCTACCCACGGAGGGGAGAAACAACATCCAAGCTGCTCCCTGTCATCGCTCCTGGGATCCCCGTCCAGAGCAGCGGAGGTGTCACAACCTCACCACAACCGTGGGTGGCGTCACGGACAATATCCCTAAACCAAACCACCCCCATTCACTCACAGGCGAGGAATGCCGCTCGAGTCCCCGGGATCCGGCCCACCGCTCGAGTCACCACCGAGCAGCAGCAGCCGGACCCGAGCAGTGGGTGAGCGGAGCGTCCCCTCCTCTGCCCGCGACAGTGGCATAGGGGAGCGTCATTCTATGCGCCCATCAGCTGATGTGATTGTGAGTCTCTGATAGGTTACGATGACATTGGGAGGGGTCTGTTGAAGACCCCTGTGTCTGCATTATGGAGCTCCCTGGACACCTCCCTGTGGTCGGGCACCAAAGACTGCAATGAATTTTACTATATACAGCCGTGCGGGTGTATAACAGTATACGGATCAGATGATCACAGGTTCAGGTCCCCTCAGAGGACTATTAAGAACGGTGAAAAGTAAAAATAAAAAACAAAACCATAAAGGTTCAAATCACTCCCTATTTCCCCTTAAAGGATAATTTAAAAAATACACACGTGATCTCGCCGTCTTTAGAAAGGTCCGATCTATCAAAATAATTGACATGATTCAAAAACAAAGTGAGCAACGAAAAAATGTAAAAAAAAATAAAATTTCACTTTTGGGCGCTACAATACAAAAAAGCTGTAACAAATGACCACACGATCATATATCTATCCCAATGTGCTATCCATACAAATGTCGTCTTGTCCTACAAAAAAAACCCCCACATGGCTCCATCAGCTGAAAAATGAAAGCGTTACGGGTCTCAGAGAAAATGGCCCCCAACCCCCCCCCCCCCACATTTTTATTTTTTTTTCCTCTCACTGCTAAAATATTACAAATTTGGTCATGTTGGGTATCTTCATACCTGTACTTGTAATGAGAGTTATACTGCAAGATCTTTTTTACCAGATAGTGTACGTCGTATAAAGAATTCCTCACAAAACAATGTCAGAATTGTGTTTTGCGTGAGCAGGTGATGCTCGCAGCAGGTGACGCTCGGCTCACGCTCACAGCAGATGACACTTGCAGCAGATGACGCTCGGCTCATGCTCTCAGCAGATGACACTTGCAGCAGATGACGCTCGGTTCGCGCTCGCAGCAGGTGATGCTTGTAGCAGATGACGCTCGGCTCATGCTCTCAGCAGATGACACTTGCAGAGAGTAGTAGAGATGGGTTTCAAAGCCGCGCCAAGGACGCGTTTCAACGCGTTTCAGGAGACACAGCTCCCTTCCTCAGGACAAAGCTGTGTCTCCTGAAACGCGTTGACCTGACCTGTGCATGAAATAAAGAAACATTAATCTGAAGCTCATATGAACCTGTGGTCCTTGGCGCGGCTTTGAAACCCATCTCTACTACTCTCTGTTATCTGCCCTATGGGGACCGCTGCCGGGACTTTGAGTTGCATGCTGTTATAGGAGTTGTGACTTTCACAACCCCTTTTGGTGAGTAGGATTGCTCTTTGCTTCACCCTATATATATTGGGGTAAGACCCTATTGCGCTTCCTTTTTCCACAGTTTTTCTTCTGACCTAACAGATGACACTTGCAGGAGATGGCGCTCACAGCAGATGACGCTCGGCTCACGCTCACAGTAGATGACACTTGCAGCAGATGACGCTCGGCTTGTGCTTACAGCAGATGATGCTCGGTTCACGCTCGCAGCAGATGATGCTCGGTTCACGCTCACAGCAGATGAAACTTGCAGCAGATGACGCTCGGTTTGCGCTCGCAGCAGATGACGCTAGGCTCACGCTTAGGCAGGACTCAGACGAGCGTATGGCATCCGATGCGACATGCTGATGACTCCCGGCTCAGGCTCTGCTGCGAGCCTGAGCTGAGTGTCATGCGACTGTGACCCGATCCTGCAATCAGGTCACAGCTGTGAAGCTGAGGGTGGGCGCTGCAGAGGAGAGGGAGGGGTTAATCCCCCATCTCCTCCATTGTCAGCCTGTGCTTATATCGCACTGCACTGGGATAACATCCGAGAGCAGTCTGATGTATCTCTCACACCTATTCACTTGAATGGGTGCGAGGGATATGGCTCTAGCAGAAACTCGCAGCATGCAGAATCTGGATGCGAGAAAAGCTGACTAATTGCTCACCCTCATTGACTAACATACGTCCGAGTGCAATGCGAGATTTTCTCGTATTGCACTCGTCCAATTTTCACGCTCGTGTGAGCATACCCTTACAGCAGATGACACTTGCAGATGACGCTCGGCTCACGCTCGCAACAGCTGACACTTGCAGGAGATGGCGCTCGCAGCAGATGACGCTCGGCTCACGCTCATAGTAGATGACGCTCGCAGCAGATGACGCTAGGCTCACGCTTACAGCAGATGACACTTGCAGCAGATGACGCTCGGCTTGCGCTCACAGCAGATGACACTTGCAGGAGATGGCGCTCGCAGCAGATGACGCTCGGTTCATGCTCGCAGTAGATGACACTTGCAGGAGATGGCGCTCGGTTCACGCTCGCAGTAGGTGATGCTCGCAGCAGATGACACTCGGCTCTTGCTCGCAGCGTATTATGTCTCATGTACGCTGCCATATTTCCGTCTGTATTATGGATAAATGTGCATCTTTCTGTTATATTCTGTGTGGGTTCAATGCTGCAGTTTTGGATGCTTTTTTGGTGCATTTTGTGGTGACCACAAGAATGCAGCTTGTCAATTCTATTTGAGTTTTTCCCTGCTTTTTTCACCCAAATGCATTGCTATGCTATTTCCCACAGGGTGAATATTTTTTTTTTCTTTTTCGACTACAGGGTGCATTTCTGGTGTGTATCGTTGTGGTCACCATAAAAATGCAGCGTGCGGACATAGCCTTACAATATTGATGCTAATTGACCTAAATATGAACGTGTGAATGAGGCCTAACTGCATTAGTCTTGTGTCCTGCTCTGTCCTCTAAGGGTTCGTGGCCACGATCAGAGTTATATGGCATTTTGGACTCCGCATATTTTCACTGTGTCCACTGCATTCTCCCATGTAGGAGACTCGAGCGTCTCCGCATGACAAATTTACATGGTGCGGAGAGGAAACTCGCTCTGCAGGTCAGGTTACGCAGTGTTAAAAAGAAGTACAGTGGGCAGGAGATTTCTATAACTCCCATCCACTGTGCTTGTATTGTAGGACGCAGCAAACATATGCTGCTAACACTGATCGTGAGCACATAGCCTCAGCTTCCAAGCCGGTCCGGGGGTCCGTGCTGCACAGTTACATTACATTCTACAGTGTTGGGTTCTGTACTGGAAATTGGAGTCTAGGAGAGTAATAAGCAGCACGGACTGGTATATAATAGTATACTAGTATATGGAGGATATGCTCGCTGTGGTGCAGTTGTGTCGTTCAGGGTTATGGGGTACTCCGGTCCCGGGCGGTGTATAACTGGGGAATGTCACTTTGGTGGCCGTTGCCCGGTTCCGTGCCCTGGGTTTTTTTTGAAAAGGGGAATATTTACATGGGATTGTTGAATGAAGTTTATACGTGACGCCACTTGTGGTTTGCGGCTGTAGGGATGGCACCACCGCTGCACAGTTTTCACTATTGGGACTGATGTTAGACCCTCCGCAAGCAGGGCCAGGCCCCAGAGGATAGGTGTTGCAGGTGGGTGTTGAAAGAAGGTAGGCCACAACGGGAGTTTGGTGTAACTGGTTCTTTTTACTCACAGTAAGCTGGTAACTAGTCACCCGAGGCCGGCTGGTCTTAACCGCAGGTCCCCGTAGTCCCAGTGCCGGTTTAGTGACCTGGTGGCTTCTTTCCCCTGCACGTTTCTTTGGTTGGTGGGTCTCCATGGCGTAGAGCAGCTGGGGGTCCCTTCCTGGCTGTCTTCTTCAGCAGTCCGTATGATGGTAGCGTGAACCCTGTGGGGTTGGAGTCTCTGGTGATGTGTCCGGTTCTCCCTTTGCTACTGAGTCCTGAACGTCAAGGTCAGTGAGGTCTTTGATGATCCCCTCACTGTGCAGATTTTATCAGGTCTGCCTGGAGCTTTTGTCAGGCCTAAGATTCTGTACCCCGTTGGTGCGTAGTTCTGGGAGTACTCCACCGGCAACTAACCGCCTGGGCCATCAAGTCACTGTTCACTCCGGTCAGTTCGTCTGCTCACTTTCACAGTCTCTCCTCTACTTCCATCATTAATGTGTGTCTTCTTCACGGTCTGACTCTCCACTGTCTGCCCCTCTCACCTGGTTGTTTAGTGGACTGGAGTGGCTCCACCGCTAGGCGGCCATCCATTGGTCTGACCCTATCCATGTACCATTCTATGGGGGAAAACAGGGATTACCTGGAGTGTTTGTGTGTTACCGGCACTGGTTTTCCGAGTCCCTAGGGGGTAGGCCCTGCTTCCCGGTGGGGACGCAGTACCTTGTAGCTCCCTGATGGCTTCAGGTGCGCCACACAGTATATAGAGGATGTGCCCTGTGTAGTGTACTATATAGAGGATCTGTCCTCTGTGGTGTCTTATATAGAGGCGGTGTCCCGTGTGGGGCAGTACATGGAGGCGGTGTACCGAGTGGTGCATCTTGTTTTAAAGCCAAGAGACTCTAAACACTGATTTGTCCAATTTGAAAAAAAGGTGGTCCTCTTTATGGATTGAATGTAATGTCCCCTGTCCATCAGGGTGTCAGACAGTGGTGGAGGAACATTTATGTCATTCCATCGTATTTATTCAGAGAGCAGCTTGCTAGTCTATTTTGTCTCCAGATTTTGTCTCGGGTTTTGTCCCTCAAGGTACTGACCTGGTTAGTTAGATTACTCTTGCCTCCGACTCGCTCCACCAGCCAGCAGCTACCCCTGGGCACAATCCAGAGGATCCCGCAGTAAGTCCACATTCGTGTGAAAGGGTTTTGGCTTTGGTTCCTCTAGGATCTATTAAAGTTAAGTCTGTCCGAGGTCGCATTTCTAAGCTAATAGTTTCAGACAAACTTTACATATTTCAGGAAAGTTATATGTGATGCCCTGGACTAGCGAGAGGGTCACAGACAGGCCCTTACACTCAGGGCTGTATTTTGCCTTCATGCTGCCCTAGGCACTTTAAGTGGTCGCGCCCCTTATTGACAACGTAAAACTGAGTTTTCGCACACGACATCTGTTTAAGGCACATCTACTCTGTAAAACACTTGAAAAAGTATCAATGAGAAACGAAGGGCACTAACCCCCCCCCCAATGGGGATCACCACGGGCACATCAAAACATAGCATGAGTATAAAATATTCCCACCACACCGTCCCCACTTATATACTGTGACTGTCACACTGCCCCTAATAAACTACACACTGCCCTCCCTTATAAATTATACCCACCACACCTTCCTCAATTATGAAATATGATCTGTACATTGTCCTCACATCATGCTGCCCCCTCCTCACAATGTCCCATGCATGCTGCCCCCTCCTCACAATGTCCCATGCATGCTGCCCCCTCCTCACAGTGTCCCATGCATGCTGCCCCCTCCTCACAGTGTCCCATGCATGCTGCCCCCTCCTCACAATGTCCCATGCATGCTGCTCCCTCCTCACAATGTCCCATGCATGCTGCCCCCTCCTCACAATGTCCCATGCATGCTGCCCCCTCCTCAGTGTCCCATGCATGCTGCCCCTTCCTCACAATGTCCCATGCATGCTGCCCCCTCCTCACAGTGTCCCATGCATGCTGCCCCCTCCTCACAGTGTCCCATGCATGCTGCCCCCTCCTCACAATGTCCCATGCATGCTGCCCCATCCTCACAATGTCCCATGCATGCTGCCCACTCCTCACAATGTCCCATGCATGCTGCCCCCTCCTCACAGTGTCCCATGCATGCTGCCCCCTCCTCACAATGTCCCATGCATGCTGCCCCTTCCTCACAGTGTCCCATGCATGCTGCCCCTTCCTCACAGTGTCCCATGCATGCTGCCCCTTCCTCACAGTGTCCCATGCATGCTGCCCCCTCCACAGTGTCCCATGCATGCTGCCCCCTCCTCACAGTGTCCCATGCATGCTGCCCCCTCCTCACAGTGTCCCATGCATGCTGCCCCTTCCTCACAGTGTCCCATGCATGCTGCCCCCTCCTCACAGTGTCCCATGCATGCTGCCCCCTCCTCACAATGTCCCATGCATGCTGCCCCCTCCTCACAATGTCCCATGCATGCTGCCCACTCCTCACAATGTCCCATGCATGCTGCCCCCTCCTCACAGTGTCCCATGCATGCTGCCCCTTCCTCACAGTGTCCCATGCATGCTGCCCCATCCTCACAGTGTCCCATGCATGCTGCCCCCTCCTCAGTGTCCCATACATGCTGCCCCCTCCTCACAGTGTCCCATGCATGCTGCCCCTCCTCACAATGTCCCATGCATGCTGCCCCCTCCTCACAGTGTCCCATGCATGCTGCCCCCTCCTCACAGTGTCCCATGCATGCTGCCCCCTCCTCACAGTGTCCCATGCATGCTGCCCCCTCCTCACAGTGTCCCATGCATGCTGCCCCCTCCTCACAGTGTCCCATGCATGCTGCCCCCTCCTCACAGTGTCCCATGCATGCTGCCCCCTCCTCACAGTGTCCCATGCATGCTGCCCCCTCCTCACAATGTCCCATGCATGCTGCCCCCTCCTCACAGTGTCCCATGCATGCTGCCCCCTCCTCACAGTGTCCCATGCATGCTGCCCCCTCCTGACAGTGTCCCATGCATGCTGCCCCTCTCCATGAGCTCCTAATGCTGCCTTCCTCTTTTCCATAATGACACCTCCATGCTGCCCCACTCATCATACTAAGACCACCACACTAGCGCTTATGCTGAGACACACACACACACACACACACACACACACTACCCCACTCTTGATATTGACTCCCCCTACATTGCTCCACTCCATACTGAGCCCACACATGCTGCCCCTTCTCCATAATGAGCTCCCAATGCTGCCCCCCTCTTCTTTTGAGTCCTTACACTCCCCCCCCATCGATATTGTCATTGCTCTATCCCTCAACCCTTGTCCTCTGTCTCTAGCATTGGCCCCTCTCTCCCATTCCCCCAGCAGCAGCCTCTCTCCCCCCGCCTCCAGCAGCAGCCTCTCCCCCAGCATCAGCCTCTCTCCCCCCAGCCTCCCCCAGCATCAGCCTCTCTCCCCCCAGCCTCCCTCAGCATCAGCCTCCCTGCTCTCAGCTTACCCCAGCATCAGCCTCTCTCCTCCCAGCCTCCCCCAGCATGAGCCTCCTCCAGCATCAGCCTCTCTCCTCCCAGCCTCCCCCAGCATGAGCCTCCTCCAGCATCAGCCTCTCTCCTCCCAGCCTCCCCTAGCATCAGCCTCCCTGCTCCCAGCTTCCCCCAGCATCAGCCTCCCTCCTCCCAGCCTCCCCCAGCATCAGCCTCCCTCCTCCCAGCCTCCCCCAGCATCAGCCTCCCTCCTCCCAGCCCCCCTCCTCCAAGCCTCCCTCCTCCCAGCCCCCCTCCTCCAAGCCTCCCCCAGCATCAGCCTCCCAGCCTCCCTGAGCATCAGCCTCCCTTCTCCAAGCCTCCCCCTCCCAGCCTCCCCCAGCATCAGCCTCTCTCCTCCCAGCATCAGCCTCCCTGCTCCCAGCTTCCCCCAGTATCAGCCTCCCTCCTCCCAGCCTCCCCCAGCCTCAGCCTCCCTCCTCCCAGCCTCCCCCAGCCTCAGCCTCCCTCCTCCCAACCTCCCCAAGCATCAGCCTCCCTCCTCCCAACCTCCCCCAGCATCAGCCTCCCTCCTCCCAGCCTCCCGCAGCATCAGCCTCCCTCCTCCTAGCCTCCCCCAGCATCAGCCTCCCTTCTCCTAGCCTCCCCCAGCATCAGCCTCCCTCCTCCCAGCCTCCCCCAGCATCAGCCTCCCTCCTCCCAGCCTCCTCAGTATCAGCCTTCCTCCTCCCAGCCTCCACCAGCATCAGCCTTCCTCCTCCCAGCCTCCCCCAGCATCAGCCTCCCTCCTCCCTCAGCATTAGCCTCCCTCCTCCAAGCCTCCCCCAGCATCAGCCTCCCTCCTCCCAGCCTCCCCCAGCATCAGCCTTCCTCCTCCCAGCCTCCACCAGCATCAGCCTTCCTCCTCCCAGCCTCCCCCAGCATCAGCCTCCCTCCTCCCTCAGCATCAGCCTCCCTCCTCCAAGCCTCCCTCAGCATCAGCTTCCCTCCTCCAGGCCTCACCCTCCCAGCATCAGCCTCCCTCCTCCCAGCCTCCCTCAGCATCAGCCTCCCTCCTCCAAGCCTCACCTTTCCCCTCCCAGCCTCCCCCAGCCTAAGCCTCTCTCTCTTCCCAGCCTCAGCCTCTCTCTCTCTTCCCAGCCTCCCCCCAGCCTCAGCCTCTTTCTCTTCCCAGCCTCTCTCTCTTCCCAGCCTCCCCCCAGCCTCAGCCTCTCTCTCTTCCCAGCCTCCCCCCAGCCTCTCTCTCTTCCCAGCCTCCCCCCAGCCTCTCTCTCTTCCCAGCCTCCCCCCAGCCTCAGCCTCTTTCTCTTCCCAGCCTCCCTCTCTTCCCAGCCTCCCCCAGCCTCAGCCTCTCTCCCCCCAGCCTCCCCTTGCATGATTACAGTGGACAAAAAGAGGCATCGCAATTCGCAACGATCATCAACTAACCTGTAAGGAGCCCATACATTCTAGGCTCTGCCTTACCTGCTCCGGTGCCCGCCGCCCTGCTCTGGCTGGCTCCTCTTCTGGCTTGCTCCAGCTGCAGACGCGTCCTCCTCCGCGGCGTGTGTCATCTGCAGCATTGGACGCTGCAGCACGGGGCAGTGAGCTGATTGTCGCGCCCGCGCGCCTCTGACCCCGGAAATGCAGGCCATGGAACTTCCGGGGTTAGTCAGCTTACTATGCCTGGCGCCCGCCATGTATTTAAATAGACAGCAGAAATGCGCCTCTCCTCCCTCCCACCCAACCCCCCCCCCCCCCGGAACACAGCCGAGTGTAACGGAGGGAGGGACGGGGGGCGGGGATGAAAAAAAATATTTTTATATATATATATATTTTTTTTTTGCTGCCAGAAAGTGCCGCCCCCCGCAACGTGCCGCCCTAGGCACGGGACCACGGGTGCCTAGTGGCAAATACGGCCCTGCTTACACTACACCTGTCCCCCAAAAAGGTACCAGCAGTCACCCAAAAACCCTGAGTCACCCCCATCTGTACCAGACGTCCACACCCGGGGGCGGGGTCAGGTGGTTGGCCACGCCCACTGAAGAGGATTGATGGTCAGGAGTGGGGAAAACCAGACAGTGAGAGTAACAGAGAACAGTACAGTACAGGAGAGGAAAGTGGAGTGTCAGTTAGGAGAAGAAGTCTGTCAGGGCCTAGGTTGGAGCCTAGGGACCCTGTGGCCAGGAGACAGGCGGTGGTGGCCGTCTGCAGGAGGCCGGGAGTAGAACCGGTGGAACCGTCAAGGCACCGAGGCAGGGTAGCAGCCCGCCGGTACCAAATCGGGGAGTCAAACCGAAACCGGAGCACCAGGAAAGGGTACTCAGACCCCGTACAAGGCCCAGAAACAACTGGACCAAGTCAATTTAACTGATTGCGGTCTGGACAATAGGTCCATTCCCACCCCAAGTCCCGAGAGAAGGCAACAGCCCACCGAGGGGGATAAGAAGCCACCGCCCAGGCACTAAGATCTCACGGGCCAGCGCCTGCGGGCAAAAGGGCTCCTCCAGCATCTACAAGTCGGGGAGCGGACTAACGTTGCTCAGGCATAGTAGTCACACAGCTTACAAAGGTGCAGGAGAAAGACGGACACCATCAACCCGAGTATGGGGAACAACGCAGCCAGCTGCAGGCACCGACCACCATACCGTTTTTGGTTTACCAGTGACTCCCGTGTGTTTCCTCAGAGTGAGTACACCAGTGCCCTCCGGCACCGCACCGCGCTACGCCGCCCTTCCCTCCTCTGGCATCATCTTAGCCCCCCAGCGGGCCCTGAGACCCACATCCCCTACCCACGGAGGGAGACAACACCTAGCTGCACCACAACACCGCACCCGGGAGCCCCCACCATCACCAGCAGCGGTGGTGCCAATAATCACCACGACCCGTGGGTGGCGTCACGAACAATTTCTATCGCAGCCCCGGCCGCGCACCCACCCGATCACCAAAACAACCACCCCTTCACAGAGCGACGTGACCCCCGGTCCGGAGGCGCTCGAGCAACCGACACACACCCGAGAACGGACCCGAGCCGCTCGGCAGCAGCAGCCAAGCGCGGGGCAGTACATTATCCCTTATTGTTGAAGAAAGAGGCCAAAATCAAGTAACCACTATAGTCACCTGCAGTACTCGGGGCTTCATGATGTAACCAAAGTAAATAAAGAGGGTGGAAGTTCACACACAACATTTGGAAGTGATTATGTGATGCTCCTGAATCTATCAGGGTGTCACAGGGAACTGCACTCCTTTCTCTTGTGAAGCCCCACAGGTGTTGTGTCGGTGCATTACCTTCAGGGACTCCACTCAGCTGGATCTGGTCACAGGTAGGAGATCTTCTTCTTGTCGTGACGCCACTCTCAGTATTGCGGCCAGTAGGGACCGCCACTGCAGGTTGAGGGTCGCCTGGGGCTGATGGTATGTGCAGTTAGTTGGAATAGCCTCCTGAGAGTGAGGCAAGCCCCAGGGCCCGATGTAGGTGCGTAGTACCACAAGGCGCAGAATAACTCCACACAGGCAGAATGTCTTTCAGGGTTTTTACTCACTTCAGGTGGCAGGGTGAGTAACCCGGGCGTAGCTGGGATGAACCAGGCGGGAACCAGGTGTCCTTCAGGCTGACTTGTGAGGGTGACTACTAACTCGCCTTCCTTAGCCCTTGGTGGTTTGGGGTAACCCCGACTTTGAGTCCCTATGGGGGTCACCCAGGGAAGATGCTGCAGCCTCTCTCCCCTTCGTTTGCCGTTTGCTTGTCGCCTGGACCAGGCCACTCCAGCTGCTTGCCTCCTGTGACCTATGGGCCCTAACTGTGGCTACGTGGCTGCGGCTTTTGTGGTGTTGTGGCGTGGGCTTTGAGAGCCCCACACCGGCAGGTTTAGCAAAAGAAAGCTGGATCTATCTCCGCTTCGGGATCTGCCGCCCGTTTGGGCCTGGTACTCTCTAGCAGTCTCCTTACTTCCCACTCCGTGCTCTTCTCTCTAGCTGAGATGGGTTTCGGGTAGCACTCCTAGTTGACCGTTCTCCCCCGTCGGTAGCCACTGCGCGGACGCTGTCAGACTCCAGCAGCCCAGGGGAAGGGGTCAGCTCCTCTCGGAGCTCCCTGGACTCTGCTCTGAACCGGCTCACATCTGGGACCTTCACTGCTGCTCCTGTCTGAGCTCCACTTTCCTGCTCCTCACTCCTCCACACTCTGCTGCAGACTCTAGACTCTTTACTCCTCCTTCTCTTTTCCCTTTTGTGCCTGCCTACGCCACCTAGCAACCAGACTCTCTTACCACACCCCTTGAGAGGAGATGGAGGCTTTTGGCCCCCTCCACTATTCCAGTGAAGGTGAAGGCTTTTCCCCCTCCTGGGATCCCCAGGGGTCCTCTCATAGGTACATGTGTGAGACCTGATTACTATGCGCCTGTGTTCCACACCCCGGTCAGCCTTCTGGATTACCTGTATTGTACTGTCCCCAGCATGGGTGCAGTACTCAGTGGTGCCTGACCAGGTCAGGGGCGCCACATTCCCCCTTAGTTATCACCAGCACGTCCTCGGGCTGCAAGACAACATTTTAAAAATGCATAAAACATTAAAACATGTAAAACATTTTAAAAGCACCAGGTACCATACATCACCACCCTCCACCCACAAGTCCGTTAACCCACCCAAAACCCTCTCACGTTGGCCGCGCCTTCAGCCACTTCTGGCAGGATGTAGAGGCGGCTTTCATGGGCTGGTGGTTTCAGGGTATACCTGGCCTGGTGGATCCGCGCCTTCAGCCACTTCTGGCAGGATGTAGAGGCGGCCTCCACAGTTGGTGCTGACCAGGTACCCTCTTTGTGGTGGAGAGCCAGGCCCCATAAACAGGCATGCTCTCTGGTCGCAGGCGAGCCAAGGCCCTATATACGGACGGGCTCCTCCTGGTTGCAGACGAGCCAAGCCCCTAAACAGGCTGACTCTGGTGGTGGTGGTGCCCTTTTGGTGTAACTATTTACACTGCGAGAGTTTGTGGCTATAGCCAGTTCATAGCCTTAAGGTTTATTTCTCACAATAGTTTATGTGGGCACATTCTTGAACTTTAAAACGTTGCAAAACAAACTTTCCAAACTGGTCAAAACTTGCTGTACTTTACTTAAACTTATGCAGACTCCTCTTCACCAGGGCTTGGGCCTGTAGGGCTGCGGCACCTGTTGCTTTCTTGACCTTTTTCTTCATCTGTGGTTGTCTCGTCAGTAGGTTCTTTCTCTGTTCTTTCTCTATCTTTCCTTTCTTCTTTGGGACATGGTACTACATCTAGGGCATACCAGCCTCTTTCTCCCTGATGCATAGTGAACTCCACTGAGTCTCCTATCTTCAAATTTCTTCCAGGGTGTCCTCTGGGCAGGTGGGCTCTCACATCCCTTCGATTGACAAAAATCCCTTCCTTCACACCAGGTGATACTATAAAGCCGTATCCTGATTTGAGGCTGAAATCTTTGACAATTCCTCGACGCAGGGGTCCTCTGATCTGTGCTTTGGCTCTTCTCAGGAACCGTTTTTCTTGTAGGTCTCTGGCCGTGACTTCTCTCTGCTCTGGGGATGGCGGTGCAGGGAAAGACTGGGTTCTACTGCGGCGCTGTGTCTTGCGGGCTGGATTCTGCGAAGTGCAGCTTACAAGCTCCCAGGTGGGGCGGTTGGGCAGGTCTTCTTCGTCAGCAGGAGGTGTCAGGTCTTCCTCGTCCCAGCGGGAATATGGCAGCATCTCCGGCTCTGGGACTAGCACTGCTGCTGGCTCCGGGGGCAACTCCTCAGCTTCTTGCCCTCCTCTCCCCCTTAGTTCTTCGCTGCACTCTGGTCGTGGCAGCGCTGGGGATGAGTGTTCCTCAGCTGGCCCAGGCGGTGGACTCTTCAGCGTGGTTGCTGCAGGGGTTGCCTTAGGGGTGTGCGGAGGGAGCATGTATCGGTCCACCATCTCCTGTGGGAACTTGGCCTCCAGGTCAGCCTTCAGCTGCCAGTATGCGGAGTCTTCACCTATCAGGGATTTCCTAGTAGGGACTTCCTTAGGCTGGGGAGCGGTGTCTGCTCTGGCCTTGCAGGCCGGGGTAAATGGTGATGCAATCTCTTGGCGGGCCGCGCCCTGTATGGCGGCGGCCTGGTCTTGGCGGGCCGAGCCTGGCGTGGCGGCGGCCTGGATCTGCGTCGCTGTTGCGGCCAGTTCTTGGCGGGCCGGACTGGGCATTGCAGCCGCGGTCTGAATTGGCGTCGCATCCCCAATGGGGTCCGTGCAGGTGGAGCTGGGCGTCGCTGCAGTGATCGGGGCTTGACGGGCCGCACCTGGCGGGGCTGCGGCCTGGTTCAGCATCTCACTTGCGGCTCGGACGAGCGTCGCTGCTGCGGTGGGGTCTTGGCGGACTGGGCTCAGCAGGGTGGCAGCCTGGGTCAGCGTCACACCTGCGGCACGGATGAGTATCGCCGTGGCAGTCGGACCTTTGCGGGCCAGGCGGGGTGTCGCTGCGGCGGCCTGGATTTGGCGGGCCGCACCTAGCGTGGCTGCGGCCTCGCTCAGCGTCGCCGCGCCAGGCGCCTCTTCTGGGACCGCGGTCGTAGCAGCAGGGGTCGGAGCACTTGCGCTGGCCGGGGCAACTCTGGACTCACCCATCGGTGGCACCATCGGGATCTGAGTCGTCGCCGCTCGATCTGGCAGGCGTCGCGCGGCTCCCTCCTCGTAGGTCCGAACCGCCGCAGCCATCTCCAGAAGCTCCATGCGTTCCTCTCTGAGCTGTCGCATAATCCTGGCCTCCAGCTGATCGCAGAAGATAGCAAGCTCCCGGCACCACCAGGCAGCAGAGCCTGGTTCTGGGTATCCACGTCCGGACTCCATTTCTTCTCTCTGCAGCAGCAGGCTTGTGGCTCCCTTTCCTTCCCGCCGTCTCTGAACGCTTCCGCTCTCTTCACAAGCGAGGTCAGAACTCTGCAGGGGATCTCTGGGTAGCCACACCTCTTCGTGGGCGGTAACTTCTTCCAGCGCGGGCTGCTGTTGTTTTTCAGCGCGCTTTTCATGGTGGCAATATGGCGGCGCTTCCAATTTTTCAAGCGGACCGCCCAGGCACATGGTCACCTGTCTCAACAGGTCTAGTCCTTATCCTGTTCGTGACGCCAGATGTGAAGCCCCACAGGTGTTGTGTCGGTGCATTACCTTCAGGGACTCCACTCAGCTGGATCTGGTCACAGGTAGGAGATCTTCTTCTTGTCGTGACGCCACTCTCAGTATTGCGGCCAGTAGGGACCGCCACTGCAGGTTGAGGGTCGCCTGGGGCTGATGGTATGTGCAGTTAGTTGGAATAGCCTCCTGAGAGTGAGGCAAGCCCCAGGGCCCGATGTAGGTGCGTAGTACCACAAGGCGCAGAATAACTCCACACAGGCAGAATGTCTTTCAGGGTTTTTACTCACTTCAGGTGGCAGGGTGAGTAACCCGGGCGTAGCTGGGATGAACCAGGCGGGAACCAGGTGTCCTTCAGGCTGACTTGTGAGGGTGACTACTAACTCGCCTTCCTTAGCCCTTGGTGGTTTGGGGTAACCCCGACTTTGAGTCCCTATGGGGGTCACCCAGGGAAGATGCTGCAGCCTCTCTCCCCTTCGTTTGCCGTTTGCTTGTCGCCTGGACCAGGCCACTCCAGCTGCTTGCCTCCTGTGACCTATGGGCCCTAACTGTGGCTACGTGGCTGCGGCTTTTGTGGTGTTGTGGCGTGGGCTTTGAGAGCCCCACACCGGCAGGTTTAGCAAAAGAAAGCTGGATCTATCTCCGCTTCGGGATCTGCCGCCCGTTTGGGCCTGGTACTCTCTAGCAGTCTCCTTACTTCCCACTCCGTGCTCTTCTCTCTAGCTGAGATGGGTTTCGGGTAGCACTCCTAGTTGACCGTTCTCCCCCGTCGGTAGCCACTGCGCGGACGCTGTCAGACTCCAGCAGCCCAGGGGAAGGGGTCAGCTCCTCTCGGAGCTCCCTGGACTCTGCTCTGAACCGGCTCACATCTGGGACCTTCACTGCTGCTCCTGTCTGAGCTCCACTTTCCTGCTCCTCACTCCTCCACACTCTGCTGCAGACTCTAGACTCTTTACTCCTCCTTCTCTTTTCCCTTTTGTGCCTGCCTACGCCACCTAGCAACCAGACTCTCTTACCACACCCCTTGAGAGGAGATGGAGGCTTTTGGCCCCCTCCACTATTCCAGTGAAGGTGAAGGCTTTTCCCCCTCCTGGGATCCCCAGGGGTCCTCTCATAGGTACAGGTGTGAGACCTGATTACTATGCGCCTGTGTTCCACACCCCGGTCAGCCTTCTGGATTACCTGTATTGTACTGTCCCCAGCATGGGTGCAGTACTCAGTGGTGCCTGACCAGGTCAGGGGCGCCACACTCTTATGGTGCATCCCCCATGGTTCTGGGATCCTAACTATTGGTATTGCTTCCATCAGCATTCAAATCCTAACCACACCTTACACCACACCCTGTCAGGCACACCAGTGGGTGGTCTAGCTGGAACAGGGCCACCCGCCTAGGGGTCAGGCAGACTGGTGGGAGGGAAGAAGTCAGAGCTTAGAGTCAGTTCAGTAGTAGCTCCCAAAGAGTGAGGAGCTGGGAGTTGGAGCCCCCTGTGGGACATTTGGTTAGGTCGCTGACAGTAGTCTAGGACCGGAGGAGTCGGAGACCCGGTCGCAAGGTATTGGAGAAGAGTTCCCAGACTTAGTTTTGGAGAACGGTTGGCAGTGGAAAATCTAATAACCAGACAGGTACCGAGCACAGCAGGGTACTGGACCCTAGATCAGGGAGTAGCTTCACACAACCTGGTAATTCACCTGTGGAGGATAGTCTCTTTATGAACTTTCCCCAAGAGCTCAGAGATCGAAGGCACCAACACAACGAGGGGGATAGGGCTTTCCAGCTTATGCAGCCTGCAAAGATCCCAAGTGTCAGCCATCAAGTGCACAGCTTCTCTATTTAATTATAGGGAGCGGGACCCCGACAGCTTTAGGCCGAGGGGTCACTCAGAAACGTCTAAACACAAGTGCATGGAGGCAGGCTCCAGACGGCCAGCAATACCAACAGGGACGGATTCCTGGACGAGCTCCGCAGAGTGGCAGCGGCACCCAGATACTTGGGTTACTCCTGTGTCAGAGTCTACTTAATGGTCGCATCAACATCCACCCTGCGTCCTGCCTGCAGCATAGTCTGCACCACGCTTCCCCACACCTCCACCATCCAGAGTCCCGGGGCCTCCCCTACCCGTGGAGGGAAAGTCATCTGGCTGCCCCACTCCATCTCCCCCGGGTACTCTCAACACCGGCAGCGGCGGTACTCCCCTTAAAGCAAAACACGGGTGGCGTCGCGAACACTTATCCCCTGTAAATAACCCCCTTTCATTTTCGAGTGGCCACAAGCCCCCGGGTCCGGAGACCCTTGAGCCATGGCAACCCCTTTTCTCAGCAGGCCGACTGCTGCCTGCAGGGGTGGTACAATTACATTTTTTATCAATAAAAGTTTTGTGGCTTCTTTGCTTTCTCTTATTTCTTGTTCTGGTGGTGGATTCTCTATACTACAAGCAGGTGGCGCCACTACAACTACTACAACTTCAATCCAACCCAATTTCTTTCTCATCTGAGTTGCAGGGGTTAATAGTGTCTTCTCAGAAAGTCTCCGCCTCTGATAAACTTTCACTTTCGTTTCCAGCCCTTTCACTCTACAATGGCGTCTGCTGAGCTGAGGGACGAGCTGGACTGCTCCATCTGCCTGAGCCTCTATACAGATCCCGTATCCCTGAGATGTGGACACTTCTTCTGCCGCTCGTGTATTGTGAGTGCGCTGGATGCACAGGAGGCGGCTGGAGTGTATTCCTGTCCTGACTGCAGAGCACAATATCCGGAGCGTCCGGCCCTGGAGAAGAACCTGAAGCTGAGGAACATAGTGGAGCGTTTCTCATCTACTCAGCCTGAGATGGAGGAGACCAGAATCTTCTGCACTTACTGTACAAAGTCTCCTGTCCCGGCTGTGAGATCCTGTCTGCAGTGTGAGAACTCCCTGTGTGACGAGCACCTGACAGCCCACAACAAGACGATGGATCATATATTAACAGAACCCACCGCCTCTTTTGGTCACAAAAAATGTTCCCTCCACCAGAAGGTTCTGGAGTATTACTGCCCGCAGGACGCGGCTTGTCTGTGTGCGTCTTGCTGTCTGGTTGGTGAACACCGAGGACACCAGGTGGAGCTTCTAGATGAGGCTTCTGAGAAGAAGAAGAAGAAATTGAGGGAATATCTGGATGAACTGAACCCAAAAAAAGCAGAAATTCAGGCAACAGTCCACAATCTGCAGGATCATAAGAGGAAGATTCAGGAAACCGCCTCTGACAAGAGGAAGAACATCAGTAAGATATTTATGGATATTAAGAAGAAGCTGGAAATGGCAGAAAAGAAAGTGATGAGCGAGGTCTCCAGGCAGGAGGAGAAGATTGTGTCCCTGATATCTTGTGAAATCGAGAAGCTGGAAATACAGAAGGACGAGATGTCCAGAAAGATGTGTCACATGGAGGAGATGTGTTGTGTTACTGACCCAATAAGACTCTTACGAGAAAGTGACATTACAGAGTGTAGTCATGGAGGTGAGGAGGACACAGGGGGAGATGGTGGAGAGGTCAGTTCTGAGGAGGATCTGGATGAGGGTCTGATCTCACTGACCTTACACCGATCTATGAGGGATATTGTCACCAATGTAACATCAGAGCTCGGGGTCCATGTCCCAGACATATTGCTGGATGTGGACACTGCTCATAGATGGGTGAAGATATCAGAAGATCTGAAAACAGCAACAAAATCAGAAGTACAACAAAAGAGACGAAAATCATCAGGAAGATTTGTGGATTACTCCCAGGTGTTAAGTAGATGTAGCCTCTCCTCAGGACGACATTACTGGGAGGTGGAGTGGAACCAGATAGGAGGATGTATCATCGGATTGTCCTATTCCAGTATAGAAAGGGAAGGAGAGCAGTCTGGTATCGGAGATAATGATAAATCTTGGGGTTTGGATATTTATGATGGAGAATGTAATGTATGGCACAACTCAGATGTAGAGACCCTCAGTATGACGTCAACATGTCCGACACTTGGCGTCTTCTTAGACTATGAGGCCGGGCGTCTGTCCTTCTATGAGCTGTGTGACCCCATCAGACACTTACACACCTTCACCGCCTCCTTCACTGAACCCCTACATGTTATCTTCTATCTAAATAATGGAGCCTCTGTGACAATAAGAAGCTGAGGCCAAGGTTAAATGTTAATGGGTGATTTATCCAGTTTTTTATTCACAATTAATGGGTTACGTCCATCTCATTAAGTGGTGGTATATGGATAAGAAATGACACAAGTTTCTTGACTTTCTTAAGGGTTTCCCAATGAGTATTTGGTGCATTTTTGACTGTATATTTTCATGCACAAAAAACCCCCAGCGTATTACATTAACTTCAAACTGCATGGGACGTCTCTAAGGGTTTTCCCACATTAGTGTATAGCATCCGATGCTATAGGCAAAGGACACTTAGCTCACACATTGCTGCGAGCGTGACCGAGTGTCCTTGTACTCTGATCTGATTCCCGAGAATCGTATCACAGGGGATGAGAAGGGGAGATTAATCTCTCCATCTTCTCCACTGCGTGTCTCGGCGTATAGAGGACTGACAGTATCCGAGTGCACTCCGACGTTTCACTCGCACCCATAGACTTGTATGGGTGCGACTGAATCGTAAAAAAACACGAGTTTTGATAAAGCAGAAATGCAGAAAAAATTGTATGTAATTAACAGGAAGTTTTCAAAACAAAGTGGTTTTATTGAAAAGATGACACAAAAAAATACCACGAAAAAACACACAGCCTAATTTACCTAATAGATGCTTGTTTTTTTATTGTATGTAAAAACATGGAGCGTTGTTTAGCAGCTGTCAGGCCCTTTCTGCACCATGATTTCCTGCTATGTTTAGTCCAGAGACGTTCACCATAAACCTGCAGATAAGGAAGGCCTGGTGATTAAACTGTTTCTATATGGACAGTTATCATTAAAGCCTCTCAGTATAAACTCAATACTCACCGGCTCTAAAATCAGGAGTTGTGAGTGGTCACCAGGACAGAGGATTGTAGGAGTTCTGCTCTGCAGCGCCGAGTGCTGCTGATGACCACATACTACTTTCCTTCTATGCCTTTTCTTATGGAAAATGTAATATACTGGTATAACACTGACATCCATATGGTTCATTGTATAAAAAGTTTATACATTCTTTTGTTGTAGCTTGAGACTTGGCGAGAACAGAAATTAAAATAGAGGGAGGGTATGCAGTCCTTGGTGTAAGCTGGGTGCGACACATTGAAATCTAAGAACAGGAGTGTGTGTGTGTGTGTGTGTGTGTGTGTGTGTGTGTATATACAGTACAGACCAAAAGTTTGGACACACCTCATTCAAAGAGTTTTCTTTATTTTCATGACTCTAAAAATTGTAGATTCACATTGAAGGCATCAAAACTATGATTTAAAACATGTGGAATGAAATACTTAAAAAAGTGTGAAACAACTGAAAATATGTCTTATATTCTAGATTCTTCAAATTAGCCACCTTTTGCTTTGATTACTGCTTTGCACACTCTTGGCATTCTCTTGATGAGCTTCAAGAGGTAGTCACTGGAAATGGTCTTCCAACAGTCTTGAAGGAGTTCCCAGAGATGCCTAGCACTTGTTGGCCCTTTTGCCTTCACTCTGCGGTCCAGCTCACCTCAAACCATCTCGATTGGGTTCAGGTCTGGTGACTGTGAAGGCCAGGTCATCTGGCGTAGCACCCCATCACTCTCCTTCTTAGTCAAATAGCCCTTACACAGCCTGGAGGTGTGTTTGGGGTCATTGTCCTGTTGAAAAATAAATTATGGTCCAACTAAACGCAAAACGGATGGAATAGCACGCCGCTGCAAGATGCTGTGGTAGCCATGCTGGTTCAGTATGCCTTCAATTTTGAATAAATCCCCAACAGTGTCACCAGCAAAGCCCCCCCACACCATCACACCTCCTCCTCCATGCTTCACGGTGGGAACCAGCCATGTAGAGTCCATCCGTTCACCTTTTCTACAAAGATACGGTGATTGGATCCAAAGATCTCAAATTTGGACTCATCAGACCAAAGCACAGATTTCCACTGGTCTAATGTCCATTCCTTGTGTTCTTTAGCCCAAACAAGTCTCTTCTGCTTGTTGTCTGTCCTTAGCAGTGGTTTCCTGGCAGCTATTTTACCATGAAGTCCTGCTGCACAAAGCCTCCTCTTAACAGTTGTTCTAGAGATGAGAAGGTGTGTCCAAACTTTTGGTCTGTACTGTATATATATATATATATATATATATATACTGTATATATGAGATGATGGGAGAAGATTACGTGTTGGGAGCCGGTGAAGGTTGTCCATTGTTCTAGTTCCCTCGCTGACCCAGAGGAGCCTCTGCAGGTCGTCAGCCTCGTGGTCCTTTCTGTTGTTTTCTGCATTGCATTTCATTATTGTGTTACATGTTTCTTATATTCTCTATTTTTTGTACCTTTTTATTTTACTTTTAATATTAAAGCCTAAAACTCCCACACCTTTGTTCCTGGAGTGATCTCTGAAGTGTTTATACACTGGAACATCATTATATAGACTGTTATAGATTAGGGATGAGCAAATCGGCAAATATTTAAGCTTGAAGATTCGTTCAGATTTAGGCTGAATCCACGTGTCCTGCAATCACCCATTAAAACAAATCCTGCAGAGATCCATTGACAAAATGATTTCTGCCAGATCCGTTTTTTTTAACATTGGAGTCTGTGGAGAACAGATCCATTAACGGATTCCTATTTATCTTCCATTTGAAATGGATCCTGTAGGGAAAAAACACAGATGCTTTTACAAATGCAATAATAACGGATGACTAAATAGCAATTCATAATAAATCCATTCTCCATAGACTCCAATGTTAAAAAAAATGGATCCGGCTGAAATCAGTAATTTAACAACGGACAAAAAAGTTGTGTTTGCAGAAGTTTTTCACACCGGATCTCTGCAGGATCCGATCTAATGGATGATTACTTGACACGTGAACTCAGCCTCATCCAGTAACCGGATTATCCCTCCCAAGGTTTCTGCAAACCCCAGAGCAGAATAACCCTAGGGTGAAAATAATACTCACCCCAGAGCAGAATAACCCTAGGGTGAAAATAATACTCACCCCAGAGCAGAATAACCCTAGGGTGAAAATAATACTCACCCCAGAGCAGAATAACCCTAGGGTGAAAAATAATACTCACCCCAGAGCAGAATAACCCTAGGGTGAAAATAATACTCACCCCAGAGGCAGATTAAGAGTAGCAAAGGCCCCCCAGCCCTGATATAACATGTGACATGTCATATCATCCCCTGTCATAGGTCACGTGATAAACGCACAGGTGCACATCTGCGGACGTACATATGTATCCCTTGTGTACGGTGCTTTATGTAATAGAGTGGGGGTGAGAAATTTAATTTTTCCAGGGGACCACATGAGACTCCGTGACTGTTGGGAAAGACTGAACCAAAAGGCTGAAATTAATTCTGCTCAATATTAAGATGAACATATTTAATATAATTGTTTTATATAAATATTAATTCCATCACTTAATATTGAGCAGAATTATGTATGCTGACACACCCCCTTGTATACAGTATGAGCCCCCACACAGACCCCTATATACAGTATGAGCCCACAGACAGCCCCCTATATACAGCAGGAGCTCACATATAGCTCCATATATACAGGAGGAGCCCTTACATAGCCTCTCTAGAAACTGTATGAGCCCCCACATAGCCCCCTACATACAGTATGATTACCCCACATAGCTCCCTACATAGATTGAGACCGTACACAGCACCCTATATACAGTAGAAGCCCTCAAATAGCCCCTAAATACTGGATGAGCCCTCACATAGCTCCCTATATACAGGATGACATTAAAAAAAAAAAATGTACTAATCTCCCTCCCGTTCCCCCGATGTTCTGCTCTGGTCCCCAGGATCCACTTCTTCCTGTGGCCGGGAGGCGCGTACATGCTGGCTGTGGAGATGTTATTGTCGCGGGCAGGGAGGGCGCTGCGCTCACCACGCTCGGGTCCGGCTGCTGCTGCTGCTCGGTGGCTCGAGCGGTGGGCCGGATCCTGGGACTCGAGCGGCGCTCCTCGCCCGTGAGTGAAAGGGGTGGTTTGTTGGTGTTTGGGATGTCAGTTTGTGATGCCACCCACGGTGTGTGGTGAGGTTGGGGCACCACCGCTGCTCCGTACGGGGATCCCGGGAGCGATGACAGGGAGCAGCTGGGATGTTTCTCTCCCCTCCGTGGGTAGGGGGATTTTGGTAGTCCCGGGGCCCGGAGTTGTTGTCTGTAAGGTGGGTTGCGAGGCTTGGCCAGGTGCAGGGTCGCGGGGCAGCGCAGTGCCAGACGGCACGGTGGTACTTACTCAGCCAGTAACGCACACAGAGTCTCTGGTAAAACAAACGGCTGGATGGACGAGTCCCACAGACGGCTGCGACAGTCACTCCCGGACTGTCTCTCCCTGCAACGGTATTATGTTCTCGGCCCCGATGGCTTCCCACCGGTAACCCGCTCCCCAGCGGTAGGTTGGCTAAGGGAGCCCCTATTTGCCCGCAGGCTCTGGCCCTGGGAGCTCTAGCTCTGGCGGTAGCTTTCTCTCCCTCACGGTTTGGACGGTTGCCTTCAGTCGGGTCTTTTCTGCTGGGTTCCCGTCGCTGACGGATTTGACCGGTTTAATGGCAACTCCTAGCCTGGTCGGGGTCCGTAGGCCCTGCCGGATGGTGCTGACTTCTCTTCGCTCCCCTATCCGGTACCGGTGGGCCACCGCCCGTCCCCGGTCCTTACGGTTGTGCGTCAATCGGCCTCTCCTGCAGACGGTCACCACCATCAGACAACCTTGCTGTCAGGTGCCCGGGCCACGTACCCGGACACGGCCAGTCAGTTCCTCCTCTACCACTTCCCCTGACTCTCACTCTCTACTCCTTTTCACTGTCTGCCTTTCTTTCCCGCCTCCAGGACTGTGAACTCTTCGGTGGGAGGAGCCAACTGCCTGGCTCCGCCCCACCTGGTGTGGACATCAGCCCCTGGAGGGAGGCAACAAGGATTTGTGTCTGACTTAGATGTTCCTAACCGGGGTGTGGGGTGTGTTGTTGCAGTACCTGTGACGTCCTGGCTTGTCCAGGGCGCCACATTATCATACCAATATGTCGCAAAAGTGACAGCGTGAGTTCTCCTGGAGCTGCACCACTATTCTGTATTGCCAGCAACGGAACTCTGGGAAAGCTCCCGGCCCGCAATCAGTGGCACACAAATCATTATAATGAGGGTAATCTGGCAATGGGGCTACCTGTAGCCTCGGCCTGGGCGGTATCCCAGATTTTCCTCAATATAATCCGCCTAAGCTCACCACCTTCCTGGCCCTCCCCTTCTCCGCCCAGTTGCCCGCTTAGTCCTCACAGGTCTGGTGACATCTTCCATCACAGCAGATCCCTACGTGACATCACGAGGCCTCGTCATTCCTGGCGGCTTTGAAGACCAGATGGGTCCTGTGAAGAAGACACCACCAGAACTTTGAGTGTCTGTATGGAGAAGTTGAGGACCAAGGAGGAGGATAGAAATGTTTTCAGCCCTTTCTCTGCCTTTTTTGAATCCAGAAATATGACAGCTGGCAGCCACCATTTTGCTGAACTTGAGTGAATTCAGCCTCCACATTAATTCTTTATCCGAGAATTCAAAGAAAAACTGAATTACCCGATGCACGTGGAGGACTCGGAGGAATTTAATTCTGGAGGGGTCCACTTAAAAAACAAACCAAAGATTGGAAAAATGAATAAAAAAATGCTTGAAGGACACTTTCTACTTATGTCTATTATTAAAACCACTCTGCTCCTCAGATGTTCGGACTTTTGAGCATTTTTTTCCACTTTAGGTTTTAGAAAACGCCTGGGGGGAGAAGACAGAGAGCGTTTAGGACATTGTGTGACACACCTCCGTGTGTCACACCTCTCCAGCTGTGTATATAGGATGCCAGGCATTGGTTGGATCCTCAGTTTATTCCCATTCAGCGTTCTCCAGCAGGCCCCAAGTTTTCGTTCTCTCCACCCTTCATGTATAGTAGGTTCTCCTGTGTGCCCATCTTTATGAGGATTTCGGGCCTGTCCGTTCCCATACAGCGGCTGGAGCGGGGTTAGAGTTCCTCTACGTGTTGATGTGCACTGGCTGAGCTCTGACTAAACTCTGAGGTAACTTAGACTCCGCCCCCCGAGCTGCTCTGCCCAGCAACTGACTCAGGGGAGATGTTAGCTCCTCGTTACCTGAGATAATGCAGCGATTACAGAAAATATAGGGCAAAACTCCTATACAATATATAATATCATAAAACGTAACGAAATCCCCAACTCTGGGGCAACACAACTATAGCGGCTCCTGATATAATCTGCTCCAGACCAGGCCCCGGCCAATCAAAAACAGCAAAAACCTCCTCACAAAAATAGCAATTTTTTTTTATTTATTTTTTTTATAAAACCTTTCAGGTTAAGGCTAGTTTCACACTTGCGTTGTTTTGACGCAAACGGAATCCGTGACTAATGTAGTACAGTTCATTTATTTACATTTGAAGCGCGTTACTATGGCGCGTGTGTGTGTCATGCAGTACCCGCTTGTGTCCACATGATGTCGCGCTTCCACTGTAAATAAATGAACTGTACTGTATTTGTAACGGAACCCGAATCCGTCAAAATAGCGCAAATGTGAAACGGCCCTAAGATAGAGTGTCCACCATAGCCCTGTTCTCCCATAGGAAGACAGAATATGGACACGTCTTAATCATCATATAAGGTTCTCCTCACAAAAATGGCAAATCCTCCGAAGAGCCGCTGATCCTGGAGCGGCTTCTACTGGAAAAATTGTAGTTTTTCACCATTTAAATAAATAACGACTGTCCCGTCCTGTCAGGACTACATTTCCCATGAAGCCTCAGTGCGGCTCAGGTGATTGTGATTGAAGGTTTATAAGAACTGGAGGATTTCACTGATGTCAAAGTCTAATGGTGGAAGGAGGCCCTGCAGGTGAGTGTTATGCTGTGTATCTAATCCTATCCTGTGTGATACTGTGTGCTGAGCTGTGTATCTAATCCTATCCTGTGTGATACTGTCTGCTGAGCTGTGTATCTAATCCTATCCTGTGTGATACTGTCTGCTGAGCTGTGTATCTAATCCTATCCTGTGTGATACTGTCTGCTGAGCTGTGTATCTAATCCTATCCTGTGTGATACTGTCTGCTGAGCTGTGTATCTAATCCTATCCTGTGTGATACTGTCTGCTGAGCTGTGTATCTAATCCTATCCGGTGTGATACTGTCTGCTGAGCTGTGTATCTAATCCTATCCGGTGTGATACTGTCTGCTGAGCTGTGTATCTAATCCTATCCTGTGTGATACTGTCTGCTGAGCTGTGTATCTAATCCTATCCTGTGTGATACTGTCTGCTGAGCCGTGTATCTAATCCTCTCCTGTGTGATACTGTCTGCTGAGCCGTGTATCTAAGCCTCTCCTGTGTGATACTGTCTGCTGAGCTGCTGTATCTAAGCCTCTCCTGTGTGATACTGTCATGAGGTGTGTATCTAATCCTCTCCTGTGTGATACTGTGTGCTGAGCTGCTGTATCTAAGCCTCTCCTGTGTGATACTGTCATGTGAGGTGTGTAGTTGCTGCCTCCACACACAATGCTGCATCAGTGAAGAGCTGTGGGAAAAAAAGTGCAATAGGGTCTTACCCCAATATGTACGGGGTGGGGACAGGGAGCAAAAATACTCACCAGATATAGTTGTGAGAGTCACAACTACTGTAAAAGCATGGATGTATTAGATCACGGCAGCAGCAACCCAGGTGGCAGATAACAGAGAATAAAGGAGGAGAAAGGGGTTTTCATATGCCGCGCCAATGATCACTTGTTCAAGTAGTCCGATTAATGAATCTTTATTTTGCACAGGTCTGCGCGTTTCTGGAGGCTCAGCTCCCTTCCTCAGGACCGTCAGGCACAAGAAAACATCAAATCTCTAATTTGATTATTGCTCCTGAGGAAGGGAGCTGAGCCTCCAGAAACGCGCAGACCTGTGCAAAATAAAGATTCATTAATCGGACTACTTGAACAAGTGATCATTGGCGCGGCATATGAAAACCCCTTTCTCCTCCTTTGTTCTCTGTTACACACAATGCTGCAGAATTACAAGACAGAAGCCCCCTGTCCAGAATCCTCCATATGAAAAGGACTATGGAGATGTAAAAAAATTGTTTAAAAGAACTGAGTCGTCAGTGGTTGATGCCTTTTTTAATGGCTAACTGAAAAGATGGTAATAGCAGCTTTCCAGACTCCTCAGGTCTCTTCATCAGGCATGGTATAAGGCTGGACTCAGACGAGCGTATGGCATGTGATACGACAGCATCGGGTGCAATATTTTAATGACTCCTGGCTCAGGCTCTGCTGCGAGCGTGAGCCAAGTGTAATGCGACTGTGACCCGATCCTGCAATCAGGTCACAGCTGTGAAGCTGAGGACGGGTGCTGTGGAGGAGAGGGAGGGGTTAATTCCACCCCCCATCTACTCCATTGTCAGCCTGTGCGTATATTGCACTGCACTGAGTTACATGGGACTGCACTCGGATGTTATCTCTCGCATTCATTCACTTGAATGGGTGCGAGGGATACGGCTCTAGCAGAAAATCGCAGCATGCTGCTGCTTTTCTAGCATCTGGAATCTGACCAACTGCTGTCCCTTATTGACGAACATACGTCCGAGTGCAATGCGAGATTTTCTGGCATTGCACTCGTCCGATTTTCACGCTCGTGTGAGCATACCCTTATACAAATCTGAAGTGATCTATGAACTGCTGCAATATTTATGGCCACAACTCTCCTCTTGCCATACTGATAGTTCTGCTGCACACAACTTATTTACTGCCCCATTCTATGTCTTGTTGTGTATAAATATGTGACTCTTCAGATTTTGCTATACTGAGCCTGAAGAGACCTGAGGAGTCTGGAAAACTTGCTATTATTACCAGCTTATCAGTTAGCCATTAAAAGGAATCGACCACTGAGGACTTCAGTTCTTTTAAACAATCTTTTTTCTCTACTGGCTAACACAGTACAAAGATATTATACCTGTATCAATATGGAGATGTAGAAAGCAACTTGTAATATTGACCTCTAGATGGCAGCAAAGCTCAGTGTAATGGGGTAAGCTCAATATAAGCTGATCGGGTTGATCGAGGTTAGACTATGTTCACTGGTGTGTGGTGTTTTTGTTTTTCAAATTTAATTTTTTTGTCAGTAAAAAGATTTTGCAGTTTTTTTTTTTTCCACTTTTGATGCAAATTGTTTACAGTATATACTTAGTTTCATTCACCAAAAAACGTAGTAGTTGCAATTTTTCTGTTCTTGTTGCTTTTCAATGGAGCAAAAAACTGAAAGAATTGACACTTCTTTCAAAAACGCAGCAGTTTTAAATTTCAGGTACGGGGGGGAAAAAGCAACTGTGCGAGATTTCTGAACTCATAGCTTTTGCTGATGCTGTAAAAAGCAGCTTTTGACTCACAAAAACGCAATGTGTGAATATAGCCTAAAGCTGAAATGGAGACTCTCCTGGAGGCCGATCAGTGGCCTCCTGTGAACTGCTATTAAGAGTAGAGTTATATGCATATTGGCATTTGCAGATGCATTGAGTGTTGAAGGGATTGTAGTCTTTATGAAAATGTGTTTAAAAACTTTCCATAGTCTGTCCATGGGTCTACCGGCGGATTTCCCACCACTGCTCGTGATATTGGCTGTGGCACTGGCGTCACATCAGCAGTGTTGCTGCTAATCTGTAACCTCAGTGGCTCTACCCATCTGGATTGAATATCCTGCAGAGCTCACTGATTAGCTACGCCATTGACCCAATATCAGAGTTAAAGCCAATACACAGGAGCCAGACATCAGGAGCATAAGCAGAGACTCAGACTGCCAGGACCCAACTACCACCATTTTTCCCCCCTAGAAAGACACGACACCGTTCTCTTATAAATTAAAATACTTTTATTTGAATTTTCCATTTTGGAGAGAGGCATGGAGAAAAAACCACTCTCATCTTTTGGCATAAAATTTGGTCGCAGCTTTAAACCAGGCATTAACTTGCCAACATCACGGGGTTCAGGTAAATGTACCGCCTTCCGGCCGTCCGGCGCGGGTATTTCACCACCACTTTTTCTACCCCTTCCGCCAAGGAGCAGCACCGCGCCAGCAAGCTGCGACCCCCCCCAAAAACTGAAATACCTGAGCCGTCCCAGGCATTTCCGAAACCACCATATCCATAACATCATCATTTTGGGGTGTACCCATCCGAGCTTAAGGACAGCCAAATATTGCCTTCCAGCTGGCGGTGCCAGACCAACAACCTCTTTTTTTTTTTTTTTTTTTTTTAAAAAACACTTTATTAACAGCACAACTTGGGTAGGCCCTGATCGACCATGCGCCAGGAGAGATCCTTATCACATTCTTCCATAGCTCCAATCCCCCTGGGCCAGAGGGTAACCTTCGACCAGATCGTTGTAACACTCCGCACTAAAACAGGGAAACCTGTACCTCTCTGACCGGATAAGGGTAAGAGGCCTAGCTAGACGGCCTTGGACCAGCTACTTGAAGCCTATGTGTATCACCAAGTCGGTTGTAGAAAAGAGAGCTCACGCAATCTTGATCGCCTCTGATAGACCCACGGCTGAGCCAAGCTCCGGCAACCTTTCCAATTACTTTCACTGTAACAGGAACCAAGAACCGACCACCAAGGCGAAGAGGCGAAGATCCGCTCTCCTCGCAGACAACATACATGGAAGTAACCTCGGACCCAATCACTGGGCCGACTTGGATCTGAAAGGCAAAAACACTGTCAGAACAGGGAATTGTCGTAACCATCAAACACCTCGTCTCTCCAAGGTGGTACTGACAAAAACCCACAAAATTTTTTTTTTTTTTTTTTGGATAAACAAATCACAATCATGTCATTTTACATTAGCCCTGTACGCTGTTCTGAATCTCCTTACGTGTCGAATAAAACCCGATTTCAAAAAACCAACTCCGACCTGACGTCCCTCATAATGCATTTCCATTGTCGTTACCTGATCCACTGAAAACTGTGCTCATGTATGCTGGCTCCTGAAGCCTTGTAGCACCCCAACTCTGGGAGAGTACGTGCCGGGTACCACGGCTGGCAAACACCAAAATAACGAGTAACCGTCGCATTACCAACCAAAAACCAGCCCACAAAATGGAGGACCAACTACGTAACGCTAAAATGAAGGGCCGTCGTCATGGGTAAAAACTGGTCCCATACACCCGCTCGCCTAAGAGACATAAACGACAACGTCGGGACACCCGCCGAGTGAGGGAAAAAGATCCAAAATATCAATGTATAGATTTGCAATGGGGCGAACAATCCAAACCCCCACTTTTTTCTTTTTCTTTTTTTTTTTTTTTTTTTAAAAACAAAACAAACAATCTTCGGCTAAAAAAGAATAGGCCTACTGTGCTCTGCTCGCTTACCATAATCATCCAACCCTTCAATACCTTTCACCCCACAAGACCCTCATCGCTTCAGTACCGTTCCGCAATTTAAAAATGGGAAGACCGACCTCGTAACAGTTTGCTTGGAACCGAAATTGGTGCACATTCGCTGAATACTGCAGGGCGTGTATTACTAGAGGGTGGCTTGGAAAATCGTCACGCACATCAACCACCAGAGCAACACCCGCTGAATAACGTACCATCGAACCGTCAGGTCAATGCAAAATGGAGGCCCGGATCATAGGCCTAACTTCACCGAGCACCCCACCATCTAGCTGAGAACTCCAACCTTGATCCTGCTGGTGGGTTGAGTTACCAAAATACCTGAGATTGGGATTGCAATAAGGTGCCCGATACAAACCCGGAACCCAGATGTCTGTTTTGCCTTCAACCCTGCGTTGACCCATAATCATTCCAAGCCACAAAAACCTAATCAGCCTGATTACTTATTCGAGGAAAGGGCTGTAGTTGGTTAAGGCTTTTACCCACCGGCATCGTCGGACCACTGGTCATTCTCCTATTTCCCAGTCCACCCCCCTTTTTGTGTAGCTGGAACCGAAATAGGGGGAAAGGCGCAATCAAAGTTAGGTTAATGGACCATGTCCCCCCGGGCCCAGCATAAGGAGCATTTCTTTTTTTTTTTTTTTTTTTTTTTTTTTTTTTATATATAACTATATAAACACTTTGTATCGCAAATGATCCCAAACAGCTGGCCCTGCAACGCCGTAATACTCCATCTACAAATCTGTCTGTTCCTGCTCTTGAAACTATTATGGCATGGCACGGTGGCTCAATGGCTAGCTGCAGCCCTGGGGACCTGGGCCCAAATCCCGCCAAGGACACCATCCGCAAGGAGCCTGTACGTTCTCCCCATGACTGCGTGGGTCTACTCCGGGCACTCTAGCCTCCTCCCACACCCCCATAAACATACAGATAGGGAATCCAGACCGTAAGCCCCGATGGGGCAGCGTCCCCAATCCATGCAACGCACACGAAAACTAAAAGTGAATTTATACCTTTTAGAATATGTATGTGGAAGTAATTGTCCAGAAAATATTAGCGGGCATAATTATTCTGCGAATAGCTAACCTTGCCGGTTTTCCCATCTCACTTGTTTATTTTCGGTTCTTACGGTAAGGAAAACCAATTAAAACATACGTAATTAACCAAAGAGGGAAAATCTAGTACAAAAGGATGAAAATTACTTCACTACAAAAAAGAAGCAGTTTTAGAAAAACAATCAAACCATGCAAATGTACAGAAATATACTTCTCACATTTCGATAAAACTATCTGTGGCCAATATAGATCTCTTCTTTCAATTACAGCATGAAATTAGGGGTATAACAGGGGTGTGAGATCCCGTGATCCCATAATATTGTCACTAATCAAAAAATCACTTGAAGGGTCAGTTAACCGGTGGCAACAAGATTATTACAAGGAATGGAGGCCGCCTGTATTAAACTAAGGTTGAAAAATTAAGATATGTTTAATTTTTGAAAGACGTCTCAGAGGATATCTCATTTGTACCTCTTCCGACAGGCCTACAAGCTGCCGTAACCCTCAGTCTGATACAGCGCCGCACAATCAGCTCTGCCCTCATCTACTGTATCCTCACCTATCCCTTGTAGACTGTGAGCCCTCGCGGGCAGGGTCCTCTCTCCTCCTGTACCAGACCGTGCCTTGTATGGTTTATGATTATTATACTGGTACCTATTATGTAAAAACCCCTTTCGCATGCAAAGCGCCATGAATTATATGGCGCATAATAAATAATAATAATTTGTATAAATACCCGTGTGGTCAATATAAATAAACTGCCACCAAACTTAATCCTCCGAAATAGGGAAGGCTTCTTTACAGTTAGAGCAGGTAGATTGTGGAATGCTGTCTACAAGGGGTAGGAATGCTAGATACCATCACAGCTTTTACCAGAAAAAAGAGGGAGGGCGATTCCCTCAGCACCAATAACATTGTTTGTTATAAATAACTTAGTGACAACATGTAGGGCTGGGCGGGAAGCCTGTTACCTGTGACATCACATTATCCTCCCTAGGGGCACTTATCCCACCCCGCACTCCCCATCAGGGTACTCACCTGGTGATTCAGGAAATGACAAGACGACTGGATCTAGATCTACCCACGTAACGCCTGCTACGACGACGCTCACACCTATCCAAGGGTTAAGATGACAGACTCCGGACATGGTGGCTACCCATGCCAAAGCTTGCTACCGTGACCCCTGCACATGACCGTACAACGCGATAGTCGGCACCGCACCCACCGCCGCCATAACATGCTGAAATCCACTGTGTGACAACGGGGCGGGGCTGTTAACAGTCACCATTGTCATAATGTCAAATGGAGTGTGTTTTGGCCTGGGAGGGGGCTTGGTGTAGGTGTGGTATCAGCAGGAGGGAAAACACGCCACCTGCTGACTGTTGCTTCTTGCCCCTGTTCACTACCAGCCCCCCTCAATTTGAACATTGAAGTCCTAACAGAATCCCTTAACCCGCCCGCTCACTGGGAGACCCACATGGTCCCTGGTTCATTCCCAGGCTAGCCCCCTTGGCATTCCCGGGGCATACAAACGGAGGGGAGGGGAAGTTCAGTGCGTGTGGGATGGGATGATTTAAACTCTTGCAGGTTAGTGCCTGCATACTACATTCCCCCCTACCGTGCCTCCAACCTGCGCTGTGACAGGGACTGCACTGAGTCTGCACTTCAATTAGGCTGTGTGCCTAATTCATGCGTCCTGCGTCCCCTGCACAGTCTATGGAGACTGTGCAGAGGCCGTACGCACGTTGCATAGTAGAACGCAGCGATTCAGCTGTTGCCCGAATCGCTGTGTTCTAAGAAGTGACATGTCACTTCCGTGCGCTTTGCTGGCAGCTCCTGCTCTGTCTATGGCAGGAGCTGCAGGCTGAGCGCACGTTCTCTACCGGCACCATGCGCCTCAGAACGGAGCTTTTCAGCTGCGCTCTGAGGCACACCTTTTAGGTGCCGTGCAGAGCGCACACAGCCCTACCCAGCTCCTCCTCGGCACTGGCGACGGTGTCTGGTCGGCGGTGGCTGGGCGGCGGGTGGGCGGGGCCAATGACAAAGAGCGCGAAGCGCTCTTTTTCAAACTTAATGGCGGCTCAAGCTGACCGGCGGGCGGGTAGTTCCCTCAGAACGCCGCTCGCCGGCGCACGTAGCTTGAGCCTCAGCAGGGAGGGAGCCGCTCACAGCAAACAGCGCCGTGAGCAGAACGCTTTTCTCCATGCTGATTTTAGGGGAGGAGGGGGGGTGGGGGTGGGGGGAGGGGGGGGGGGGGGTGAGGGTGTTAAATAATGGCGAGCACAAGCGGACCAGCGGGCGGGTAGTTCCCTTAGAACGCCGCGCTCACCAGTCACACATCGCTTGTGCCTCAGCAGAGAGGGAGCCGCTCACAGCTAACAGTGCTGTGAGCTGAAACGCTTTCCTCCCTGCTGATAGCTCTCTTACCGCCTCCAGGAGCGGGTCCCTGTGTCCGGCTGCCCAAACAGGTCCGGGTCCTGCAGCCGAGAGGCTGGAAGCTGGGCAGCACGGTGATATGTATCCAGGAGGCGGGGCTTAGGCCAGTCACACCACAGGAGGCGGGGGCGGCAGGTCAGTGTCTTTCTAGGGGGAGACCTCTATTTAAACATGCATAGGGGCCAGCAGTCAGGGGGCAGCATCTCAAGTTTCTGGCTGCAGTGCCCCTCATTAGTGAACCCAGAGGTGGGCTGGAGACCAATAGTCTGACAGAGGACAGGCCCTGAAGTGCTAGTTAGGAGGAGGTTGATTGACTCTGAGCTCCCAGCAACTATCTGTTTAGTAGCCTTGTGTGGAGGACAGTCGCAGTGACGGTGTAGAGGGGTGGTGGAGGACGTAGGCTGGACACTTGGTCCTGCTGCTGTGATGCTCTCCGTCTCTCACTTTGGCCAGTCCTCTCCACAGAGCAAAGGGATGGTTGGTGGTGCTGCTGGTCGGACTTAGCGGGCAAGCCATATCTCCATGCAGGTCCTCAAATGTTCCAGGTGATTTCTGTCGGGGATTGATGGAAACAGATTCAGTTCTTATTCAATAGTCTTTTTAATTACTGTTATGCGCAGCACTTCAGTCTTATCATTACTGTTGGGTGCAGTACTTCAACATAGCAGTTCAGCGGAGATCATCACAGCAGGTAATGTACTTTGCTAACCTTAAGATGTCGGCGCTCGTCATCCCTGCACCCACTCACACACTGCTGTGCGAGCAGCTGCGGGGCCTGCAGGGGCACCCGACGGAAGACACACGGAAGCGCTTCTGTGTGGCTTCTGCACATTTTGCAAACCCCTTGACTTGTATTGAGTCACGGTCCACATTTGTGGAACAGAATAGGACATGTTCCATAATAACAAAATGGACATACGGACACCCGTGTGTTATCAGTTCCGACAAAAAACACATCAAAGTGCTTCTGTGTGCCATCCAGTCCTACTCAGAACACGTTGAAATGTGTTCTGGTCCTGTCCGTGGGTCTGCAAAATAAAAAGGAAAGGACCAGGACAAACGGAACAGTCATCTGAATGAGCCCTTAAGGCTATGTGCGCACAGTGCGTTTTTCGCGGCGTTTTTGCGCGTTTTTCAGGTGCGTTTTTGGCCTCAAAACTGCATGACTTTGCTTCCCCAGCAAAGTCTTGAGTTTTCATTTTTGCTGTCCGCACACATCTGTGTTTTTTTCAGCTGCGTTTTTGTGGTGCCACAAAAACGCAGCATGTCAATTATTCCCGCGTTTTTCACTGCTCTTTTCATCCATTGAGTGCAATGGGATGTTGAAAGACGCAATGAGAAACGCAAATAGCTGCGTTTTGGTGCGTTTCTAAGACCAAAAACGCAGCTATAAACGCAGGAGGTGGATAGTAAAGTGACGTGTACAGGAAGAGGATTCCTTCTGTCAGTAAACACAGAAGCGTGAATCCTCCCGGTACCGTCACCGCCGCTTCCACCTCCGGTCCTGTGCATGTATGCTGCCGTGCGGCGCCATGTCTGGGCGGGAGGTGGAAGCGGCTGCGAAAACAAAAGTGAACAGTAGAAAATAAAAAAAAAGTTATACTCACCTGTCTGCAGACTCCCGGTGCCATGCCCGCTCCCATCTCCTCCCGGTCCCGCCGCTCCGGGTGTGTGCAGTCTCCCCGGGTACGTATGCCTGCAGGATGCAGGACCTGGCGATGGATCACCTGATGCAGTCACCTGATGCATCAGGTGATCGTAAGTATCGCGGTGACGCGGGCGCCCGGCCGGTTATCAGCGGATGCGTCAGGAGACTTCATCCCTGATTACCGGCAGCTGCTGCAGCGATCGGACAGGATCAGACTCCCGCCCCATCGCTTCAGGAGCTGCCGGTAATCAGCACATAAGTGAGTATTTTTTTATTTTTTTTTTGCACTGATGCCTCAGCTGATTGTGTAAACGGCATCAGCTGATGTATCATGTGATTCACGTCCTTGATCCTCACACATCATCTGATCACTTTGCCTTCCAGCAAACCGATCAGATGATATTGGATCCGGATTGGACGGCTCGGGACCCTATCCCAGGATTACTGCGGAGGGGGGTTCTTTATTTCAATAAAGATGGAGTCACTAATTGTGTTGTGTTTTATTTCTAATAAAAATATTTTTCTGTGTTGTGTTTTTTTTTTTTATCTTTACTAGAAATTCATGGTGGCCATGTCTAATATTGGCGTGACACCATGAATTTCGGGCTTAGGGCCAGCTATACAGCTATCCCTAACCCCATTATTACCCAGCGAGCCACCCGGCATCAGGGCAGCTGGAAGAGTTGGATACAGCGCCAGAAGATGGCGCTTCTATGAAAGCGCCATTTTCTGGGGTGGCTGCGGGACTGCAATTCACAGCGGGGGTGCCCAGAAAGCATGGGCACCCTGCACTGTGGATTCCAATTCCCAGCTGCCTAGTTGTACCCGGCTGGACTCAAAAATTGGGCGAAGCTCACGTCATTTTTTTTTTAAAATTATTTCATGAAATAATTTAAAAAAAGGGCTTCCCTATATTTTTGGTTCCCAGCCGGGTACAAATAGGCAGCTGGGGGTTGGGGGCAGCCCGTACCTGCCTGCTGTACCCGGCTAGCATACAAAAATATGGCGAAGCCCACGTCATTTTTTTTTTTTGTTTGGGGGGGGCAAAGAAATCCTGCATACAGTCCTGGAAGGAGGATGCTGAGCCTTGTAGTTCGACAGCTGCTGTCTGCTCTCCTGCATACACTATTGGATGGAGGATGCTGAGCCTTGTAGGTCTGCTCCCCCTGACTCTCCCTCAAGCATACAGTCCTGGATGGAGCATGCTGAGCCTTGTAGTTCTGCAGCTGCTGTCTGCTCTCCTGCATACAATATTGGATGGAGTATGCTGAGCCTTGTAGTTCTGCAGCTGTCTGCTCTTCTGCATACACTAGTGAAGAATGAAGAACACATTGAAGAAGGAAATGACATCAGACCTTTTTTTTTTTTGTTCACTGATAAAAAACGCATAAAGACGCAATGAGCAAAAACGCAGCAAAACGCGGGTGCGTTTATGTGCGTTTTTTGCCGCAAAAAACGCAGCGTCAAAAAAACGCAGTGTGTGAACCTAGCCTAAAAAAAAATCCTTGTGTCAAAAAATGCCTGAGGAGAGGTTAATCTTCATTTGAGTCGGCTCCAAGATGTCCATCTCAAGAACAATGGTTTCTTATGCGAACACCACAGGGGTTGTGTACAACTGAATTTTCCAAGAGCCCCAATGTCCATTTCACATGTAGATGATGTCTTTACTCAATCAGCAGAACACATGGCAGTCAGTACACAAGGGCACAGCTGCCTTCCTGCCTCACAGGTTTTGGGACACCCTCAAGACACATGGTCTATCTCTTTGGCCTCCTTCATACATCTGTGTCTTGGTACCTGTGAGGTCCATTTTCACTAATGAAGGGTGGAGAGTGCTTCAGAAACTATTACCCCCTACAGTTCAGAGATTGTGTTTCTTGCTGATAAAGGATAAGGTTTCCCAAGACTGGTGAAATGCTCTACTCTACAGGCCCCTTTACACACTGAGACTTTCTAGCGATCCCACCAGCGATCCCAACCTGGCCGGGATCGCTACAAAGTCTCTGGTGAGCTGTCAAACAGGCAGACCTGGCCAACGACGCAACAGCGATCCGGACCTGCAGAACGACCTAGCTAGTCATTGGGGACGTTGTAAAGCAGCTTTTTGAAAGGGAAGTCGCTAACGAAGTCGCAGTAAAGTCCTTTTACACACTGAGACTTTCTAGCGATCATGCTGCACAGCGGGAAACAAAGGACCAAAGAATGGTTCTGAACGATTTGTAGCAATCAGCAACTTCACAGCAGGGGCAGGTCGCTGATGTGTTTCACACACTGCAATGTCGCTGGGGAGGTCGCTGTAACGTCACAAAACCGGTGACGTTACAGCGATGTCGTTTGCGATGTTGCAGTGTGTAAAGCCACCTTACCTCTGTTGGCTGAATGGTGGAGGCGTTTGTCTCTTCTCTTCTGTCCTCCATTGTATCTACAGATAACCTGATCCTGCATTAAATACCAATGACAAAGCTATAATAATTGATCTGGCGAAAACAAAATTATTTATCCAGAAATCCTGTGAAGCATGTACATGTTAAGCGGGCTTTACACGCTGCAACATCGGTAATGATATATCGTCGGGGTCACGTCGTTAG
Organism: Anomaloglossus baeobatrachus; assembly: GCF_048569485.1. NCBI lineage: Eukaryota > Metazoa > Chordata > Amphibia > Anura > Aromobatidae > Anomaloglossus > Anomaloglossus baeobatrachus. The sequence goes on from NC_134359.1 coordinate 298,908,278, forward strand.
TGACGCACATCCTCCGACATTACCGACATCGCAGCATGTAAAGCCTTGGAGCGATGATCGCAAAACGACAAAAATCGTTGATCGGTGACTCGTCACTCCTTTCCATAATGTCGTTACTGCTGCTGGTACGATGTTGTTTGTCGTTCCTGCAGCACCACACATCGCTATGTGACACACCAGAGGAACGACAAACATCTCCTTACCTGCCTCCACTGGCAATGCAGAAGGAAGGAGGTGGGCGGGATGTTATGTCCCGCTCATCTCCGCCCCTCCATTGGACGGCCGCTTAGTGACATCGCGGTGACGCCGAACACACCTCCCCCTTGAAGGAGGGATTGTTCGGCAGTCACAGTGACGATGCCGACCAGGTAAGTGCGTGTGAAGCTGCCGTAGCGATAATGTTCGCTACAGCAGCTCTCACAAGATATCGCATGTGCGATGGGGGCGGGTGCTATCGCGCTCGACATAGCTAGCCGCTGCTAGCGATGTCACAGCGTGTAAAGCCCGCTTAAGAGAGGTGAGAATGTTTCCCATCGAATACTAGAGATGAGCGACTGTCTTGAAATTCGTATTTGCCAGCTTTGTCAAATTTTTCCAAAAACATTTCATTCTCTGTGAATTGCTGGTACTGAAGAGCCTCCAATTGCTCTGGAAAGATTTGTATAACATTGTAAAGGTCTCCTGGGACTGAACACAGCCTGTTTGAAGCCCTAAGACCCCCTTCACACGTCCATTTATAAACATTCCGTTTTGTCCATCCGTGTGACACGTACCGGAAAAAAACCACAACACTTACATTTTTTTTTTTATGTTAAAATGTGCAAAGATAGCTGGTAGAATGGGAAGGTTCATGTTTATTGGGCCCCTTCCCTGCCTAAAAGATAGCAGCTTGCAGCCGCCCCAGAAGTGGCACATCACATAAGATGCTCCAATTCTGGTGCTTTACCCGTCTCATCCCGTTGCCCTGATGTGGTGGCAATCTGGGTAATGGTGGTTGGGGTTGATGATAGTTGTGTAGTGTCTGCTGGCATGAAACCCAGGGGTTAGTAATGGAGGGGCGTCTATCAGACATCCCCATTACTAACCCGGTAAGTAAAAAGAAAAAAAACACACAAAAATACTTTATTTAAAAAAACGCTCCCTGATGCTTTCCCTGGTTCACCCATGTATTGAAAATAAAAAAGCCGCCATGCCGGTCTGACGTAATCCACACATGGAAGCATAAAAGTATCACTACAGTTTTTTTTTTTTTTTTGTTTTTTTTTTTATTGCACCACTGTAGTGGGGCTTTAAATGTAAGCCCCCTGCCCCATATCTTATACTCACCTTCCGGCCTTTTCATACTTTACTGACACCGCTCCAGTCCCACAGCGTTATCTTGTGCCCATAACGTCTGTCTGGAGGTGAGAAGCCACGTGACAGGCGTTCAGTGCATCTCTATAAGAGTCAGGACGAGGCCAGAAAACACTGGAGCGCAGCTGGAAAAGCAGGAATTTAGGGGAAGGTGGAGTGTATGTCAGGGATCAAGGGACTAAGGGGCACTTTGCACGCTGCGACATCGGTAACAATGTGTTACCGACGCTGCAGCGATAGTCCCGCCCCCGTCGCAGGTGCGATATCTTGTGATTGCTGGCGTAGCGAACATTATCGCTACGCCAGCTTCACATGCACTCACCTGCCCTGCGACGTTGCTCTGGCCAGCGATCCGCCTCCTTCCTAAGGGGGCGGGTCGTGTGGCGTCACACCGATGTCACACGGCAGGCGGCCAATAGGAGCGGAGATGAGCAGGATGTAAACATCCCACCCACCTCCTTCCTTCAGCATAGTCGGCTTGAGCTGCGGGAAGCAGGTAAGGTGATGTTCATCGCTCCTGCGGCTTCACACACAGCGATGTGTGCTACCTCAGGAGCGAGGAACAACATCGGACCGTCGCAGCAGCGTAATTATGGAATTCCCTGACACTACACCGATGATACGATAACGACGCTTTTGCGCTTGTTAATCGTATCACAAAGGATTTGCACACTACGATATCGACAGCGACGCCGGATGTGCGTCACTTTCGATTTGACTCCACCGACATCGCACCTGCGATGTCGTAGAGTGCAAAGTGCCCCTCAGTCTTAAGGCTGCTTTACACCAGAAGATCTATCGTGCGATAGATCGTCGGGGTCACGGTTTTTGTGACGCACATCCGGCATCGCTTGCGATGCCGGCCTGTGTGACACCTCCTAGCGACGCAGTATCGCTCACAAATCGTGAGTCGTGTACTGCTCGTTAGGTTTCATAATATCGTTTAATTTAATTGTTCATCGTTCTCGGGGTAGCACATGCCGCTCCGTGTGACACCCCGGGAACCATGAACATCGCTTACCTGCGACCCGCGGCTCTCGGCGGCTATGTGGAAGGAAGGAGGTGGGCGGGATGTTTACATCCCGCTCATCTCACCCCCTCCGCTTCTATTGGCCGGCGGCCGTGTGACGTTGCTGTGACGCCAAACGTCCCTCCCACTCCAGGAAGTGGACGTTCGCCGCCCACAGCGAGGTCGGACTGGAGGTAAGTACGTGTGATGGGGGGTTACCGACTTTGTGCGCCACGGGCAGCGATTTGCCCATGACTCAAAAAGAACGGGGGCGGGTACGATCGATTGTGAAATTGCACAATCGGTCGTACCGTGTAAAGCAGCCTTTAGGCTGGAGTCACACTTGGGGCTGACTCGGTGAGTCTCGCATCGGCATCACCCGGTACGGCCGCACTCTCTGGACAGGAGAGTTTCAGCTGCATAGAAATACATGCAGCCGACCTGCTCCTGTCAGGAGAGAAGCCAGCTGTGTCGGGTGATGCAATCTGATAATCGTGCGAGTCATGCGTTAATGTGAGCGCACCCTTAGACTGAAAAAAAATGCGTGTGACCAGATTGTGAAGATGATTAAGCCGTGTCCCAGCACTTGGCCTCGCCCCTGACTGTGACACAAGTATTGCATGTAAAGATCTCTGCCTCTTATCAACTGGGCCAGTGTTTATTAAAGTTCATCAGCAAAACAATATTAACAATTATGGCCTTTAATATTTTGTTTGAGAGTATCAGACACCAACACTAAAACTGGTCACACTCGCCTGGTTATCCCCGAGATACTTGGTTATCCCATTTACACTAACCAGGTTATCCTGCTCATACTCACCTGGTTATCCCCTGATACCTAGTTATCTCATTTACACTCCACTAGTTATCCTGCTCAAACCTGGTCATCCCACTCACACCTACCTGGTTATCCTGCTCATACTCACCTGGTTATCCTGCTCATACTCACCTGGTTATCCTGCTCATACTCACCTGGTTATACCCTGATACCTAGTTATCTCATTTATACTCCACTAGTTATCCTGCTCAAACCTGGTCATCCCACTCACACCTACCTGGTTATCCTGCTCAAACCTTGTTATCCCACTCACACTTACCTGGTTATCCTACTCACACTTACCTGGTTATCCTGCTCATACTCACCTGGTCATCCCACTCACACTTACCTGGTTATTATGCCCATACTCATCTGGATATCCTGCTCATATTCTCCTGTTTATCCACTTGATACCTACTTATCCTATTTACACTCACCTAGTTATCCCGCTCACACTCACCTTGTTATCCTACTCATGCTCATCTAGATGTCCTGCTCATAGTCACCTGGTCATCCTACTCATAGTCACCTGGTTATCCTGCTCATACTCACCTGGTTATCTTGCTCATATTTCCCTGGTTATCCCCCTGATACCTACTTATTATATTTACACTCACCTTGTTATCCTGATCATACATGGTTATCCCGCCCACACTCACTTGGTTATCCCGCCCACACTCACTTGGTTATCCCGCCCACACTCACTTGGTTATCCCACCCACACTCACTTGGTTATCCCGCCCACACTCACTTGGTTATCCCGCCCACACTCACTTGGTTATCCCGCCCACACTCACTTGGTTATCCCGCCCACACTCACTTGGTTATCCCGCCCACACTCACTTGGTTATCCCGCCCACACTCACTTGGTTATCCCACCCACACTCACCTGGTTGTCTTGCTCATACTCACTCACCTGATTGCTGAACGCTGGTCACATAGATGTTACATATTTATAGAGGACGAGCATCCAACATGAGTTTTTTTTATCCGCATGTGTGAAGTGGAGCCTAAAGGCCCCGTCACACTAAGCAACATCGCTAGCAACATCGCTGCTAACGAACAACTTTTGTGACGTAACAGCGATGTTGCTAGTGATGTCGCTGTGTGTGACATCCAGCAACAACCTGGCCCCTGCTGTGAGGTCGTTGGTTGTTGCTGAATGTCCTGGGCCATTTTTTAGTTGTTGCTGTCCCGCTGTGAAGCACAGATCGCTGTGTGTGACAGCGAGACAGCAACAACTAAATGTGCAGGCAGCAGGAGCCGGCTTCTGCGGAGGCTGGTAACCAATGTAAACATCGGGTAACCAAGAAGCCCTGTCCTTGGTTACCCGATATTTACCTTTGATACCAGCCTCCGCCGCTCTCACTGTCAGTGCCGGCTCCTGCTCTGTGCACATGTAGCTGCAGGACACATCGGGTTAATTAACCCGATGTGTGCTGTAACTAGGAGAGCAAGGAGCCAGCGCTCAGTGTGCGCTGCTCCCTGCTCTCTGCACGTGTAGCTCCGTGCGCTGGTAACCAAGGTAAATATCGGGTTGGTTACCCGATATTTACCTTAGTTACCAAGCGCAGCATCTTCCACGCGGCGCTGGGGGCTGGTCACTGGTGGGATCGCTGGAGCGTCGCAGTGTGACATCTCACCAGCAACCTCCTAGCAACTTACCAGCGATCCCTATCGTTGTTGGGATCGCTAGTAAGTTGCTTAGTGTGACTGGACCTTTAGACTGAAAAAAATGCGTGTGCCCAGGCTATGAAGATGATTAAGCCGTGTCCCAGCACTTGGCCTCGCCCCTGACTGTGACACAAGTATTGCATGTAAAGATCTCTGCCTCTTATCAACTGGGCCAGTGTTTATTAAAGTTCATCAGCAAAAAAACAATATTAACAATTATGGCCTTTTCTATTTTGTATGAGAGTATCAGACACCAACACTAAAACTGCTCACACTCGCCTGGTTATCCCCGAGATACTTGGTTATCCCATTTACACTAACCAGGTTATCCTGCTCATACTCCCCTGGTTATACCCTGATAACTATTTATCTCATTTATACTCCACTATTTATCCTGCTCAAACCTCGTCATTCCACTCACACTTACCTGGTTATCCTGCTCATACTCACCTAGTTATTATGCTAACACTCATCTGGATAACCTGCCCATACTCATCTGTATATCCTGCCCATACTCACCTGGTTATCCTGCCCACACTCATTTGGATATCCTGCTCATATTCTCCTGTTTATCCACTTGATACCTACTTATCCTATTTACACTCACCTAGTTATTCTGCTCATACGTGGTTATCCCGCTCACACTCATCTTGTTATCCTACTCATGCTCATCTGGATATCCTGCTCATATTCCCCTGGTTATCCCCCGATACCTACTTATTATATTTACACTCACCTAGTTATCCTGATCATACATGGTCATCCCGCTCACACTCGCCTAGTTATCCTGCTCACACTCACCTGGTTATCCTGCTCACACTCACCTGGTTATCCTGCTCACACTCACCTGGTTATCCTGCTCACACTCACCTAGTTATCCTGCTCATACTCACCTGTCATCCCACTCACACTCACTTAGTTATCCCGCCCACACTCACCTGGCTATCCTGCTCATACTCACCTGATTGCTGAACGCTGGTCACATAGATGTTACATATTTATAGAGGACGAGCATCCAACACTGCCAGAAGGACTAAACCAATAGAGAAAGGAGAAATTTCCACAATTATTATGGCAGCACAAGGATTTGGTTGTCTTGAGTCTGACTGATTACGGGTATTATGGCCCCATTATAGCAATCTGAGTTAGGTCCTAAAATAAGCTTTTATGCAGATCTGTATTGCATGTTCCTTTATGTAAAATGTTATTACATATATGTCGGCCTAGAAAATGGTGCTTACTGGTGGGACTGCTGGTACCTGCTGTAATTATATTCATGGTTTGATTGGTACCATTCACTGAAGAGATATATATAAAATTCAGCTTTTAATATTTGCACTAAACCAAAACCTACAAAAGTGCCCTATGTAATTCACCGATCAATAGATGAGTGACAAGAATAAGAACATATGATCAGTCTCTGAGCGGTAGTACAGAACTGATCTAAAATTGCAAATGTAAATTTAGTCTAGGTGTTTCATTACCAAGGTGCTACACAAGAAACATCTCATGAAATGTAAAACCAGTGAGCTGTCTCAAGACCTTCACAACCTTATTGTTGCAAAACATACTGATGGCATTGGTTACAGAATCATTTCTAAACTACTGAAGGTTCCAGAAGTGTAAAGAACATTATTTCACAATAAATGATCCACAACCAGGTGTTCCCTGCAAGATTCCAGACAGGAGAGTGAAAAGAATTACCAGAAGAGTTGTCCAAGAGCCAAGGACACCTGTGGAGAGCGACGGAAAGACCTAGAATCACCAGTTACAGTTGTTTCAAAGATAACAATAAGTAATGACATAATACACACCATCTTTGCGACTCTTTAACAGCATTACAACAGTGAAGGGTGGAGGTGGGAACATCATGGTGTAGGGCTGTTTTTCAGCTGACGGCTCTGGCAAAGTAAGGACTAATGGAAAAATGTACAGAGACTTTCTTGATAAAAATCTGCTGCAATCTACCAGGATAATGAAGATGAATCGAGGGTGGACATTGCAGAAAGACGATGATCCCAAACACACGGCCAAGGAAACTCTAAATTGTTTCAGAGAAAGAAAAGAAATCTGCTAGAATGGCCGATCACCAGAGCTGAATCCAATAGAAAATGTATGGAAGGAACTAAAGCTCCGAGATCATAGAAGGAGCCGGGACCTGCAGGATGTAAAGTAGTAAGGAATAGGACCCTGCTTCACCTTACAGGTGCTCTGGAGAAAAAAATATCAAAATATATAAAGAGTACACTACCCCAAAAAATTGAGAGAAGCACAATCCTTGCAGTCAAAAAACGTTTTTATTGGTGTATAAGCAAATAGGAAAAAAGAAAATAGTCCATTATAAATCAAAAGTCATGACGTTTCGACCTGACCGGCCTTCATCTGACCGGACTATCTGTGTGGTTTATGTGAATTAAACAAGGAAGGTAAGTCAAAGTGTGACAGTGTGACAGCCGTACAGCGCCGCACCCGTGATCTGTGAGTAAGAGAGAGGGAGAGACCGACTGACCAAAATGGCCGCTGGCTTATATAGCCCCTATGACGCCGTGCGGCCAAGCCAATCACAGTGACACCACAATAAAGATGGCTGCGGCGTAACTGTGAGGGCAAGCAACATCAGATGTGTTCATTGGCTGGAAAAAGGCGCCAGGAAGTCCAGAAACGAAAATGAAAGTATCGGAGCGAATACCATATTAGCCGTCGGATAGCGAATACCTCGAATACCCCATTATCCGTCGGATACCGAATAGTGGCATCTCCCCCAGGATGCAGGGCCTACCCACTTAGGGACCCAGAACCCCAGTGCCGGTAACACGAAGAACCCAGGTAACCCCAGTTACCCCAACAAATCCCCCATAGAATGGTACCCAGCTACGTTGGGACCAATGGATGGCTGCCTAGAGGTGGAGCCAGTCCAGTCCACTAGTTGACCAGGTGGGAGAGGTGGACTGTGGAGAGTAGTCAGTGTGAAGTCAGAGTTGACAGCTGGAGTGTGAAGTGGTGACTGAGCAACATCCTGATTCGGATTAAAGTTGACCTGGTACCCAGGAGAGGTAGTTGCCAGTGTAGTACGGTGGAGTACTCCCGGAATTATGCACCGACGGGGTACAGGACCCTAGGACAGGAAAGAGCTCCAAGCCGACCTGTTAGCACCTGCACAGCAAAGGGGACCATCAAGGACCTTGCTGACCCTAAAGAATCCGAAGACTCAGTAGCAACGGGAGAGTCGGGGACAGGACCAAAGACTCCATCCCTACAGGGTTCACGCTACCGTAAGGTGGACAGAGGTGGACAAACCACAGACTGGGGACCCCCAGTGTTCCATACCACGGGGACCCACTTACCAGAGACAGGTGCAGGGGAAGAAGGTACCAGAGAACCAGACTGGCACTGGGATGAAGGGAATCTGGAGGCAAAACCAGCCGACCTCGGGCAACCAGTTACCACCTGAAAAGTGAGTAAACCAGTTGCACTGAACACCTGTCTGGACTCCTTCTTCCAACGCTCACTGCACCATACACCCGCTGGGGTAATACTCTACTTGTGGAGGGCCCAAGTCATCAAAGCTGCACATTCCATCAACCCCAGCAGAACCTGCAGCGGTGGCTTCCTACGCTTAGCCGCAACACCACAAGTGGCGTCACAAATAACTTTATTCCTAACTCCCCTGTAAATATCCCCATTACAAAAAGGGCCCAGGGCACGGAACCGGGTAACGGACACCATCGTGACATTCCCCGCAGAGACACTGCCCGGAACCGAGTACCCCATATCCCAGGATGCTACACTTACACACGTGGTCAACATTGTTGGTACCCCTCGTTTAATGAAAGGAAAACCCAGAATGGTCACAGAAATAACTTGAATCTGACAAAAGGAATAAATTAAAAATCTATGAAACTGAACAAATGAAAGTCAGACATTGATATTCAACTCATGTAGGTTTTTCTTTCATTAAACAAGGGGTACCAACAATTTTGAGCACGTTTGTATTCACTTATATAGCACCATCAATTCCACAGCACTTTATATACATCATTAACACTGTCCCCATTGGGGCTCACAATCTAAATTCCCTATCCTATCAGTATGTCTTTGCAGTGTGGGAGGAAACCGGAGTACCCAGAGGAAATCCACGCAAACACGGGGAGAACATACAAAACTCCTTGTAGATGTTGTCCTTGGTGGGATTTAAACCCAACCCAGGACCCCAGCGCTGCAAGACTGCAGTGCTAACCACTGAGCCACTGTACAGTGATAATGTGTGGTGTTCTGCGTTGCACTCGCTGAGTGTCATGGCGGCATCGGACTCTATTCACACTGCAGAGTCTGACAGGCAGGCTAGGATCCCTTAGTTGCTCAGCCTGTCATAAGCGTTGGCTGGGTCTGGCTGTGCTCCAGTATGGCACGAGTTAATTTTTGCTGGCTTGTGATCATCTGCTGGGAGCTCAGGCTGCTGATTACCATCCTCAGCTTCCTGCACCCTTTATAAGGTTCTGGATCCTGGAGCTGAGTGCTGGATATAGCTTCTGCTTCCTCAGTTCCTGTGGTTATCCAGTTCTATGGTGATCTACAAGTTGCGGTTTTGCATGGTGTGTGAGTTCTCCAGTTGTGCATTTATTTCCTATCCCTTTTATGTTACTCCCCAGTTCACAAACTGTCCTTCCTTTGTGTTTGAGTTCTGTGTGCACGAGTTTTCATTTACCCTTGTCTGTGCCTAGGGGGTTTTGGTTGCTGGGTTTCCGGCCCGCTCCCTGGGTGGGGGGGAAGTAGTATCAGGGCTTGGTCAGGAGACAGGGTCACTCTGGAGGCTCGAACCTGGCTACCATCAAGCTTACCTTCAATATAAGGGACAGCGCTGGGGTCCTAGTCTTAGGATCAGCCTAGGAGCCGCTTTTCCATCTGTACATACCCCGTGACAGCTAACCATTGAGCCACCGTACAGTGCTGACCACTGAGCCACCAAACAGTGCTAACAAATGAGCAACCATGCGGCCCCACTCCCTGGATTCAATCCAGAGGATCCCACAGTAAGTCCACATTTGTGTTTAATAGATCCTAGAGGAACCAAGCCCAAAACTCTTTATGTCAAGTCTGTCCAAGGTAGCTTTTCTGAGCTGATGGTTTCAGACAAACTTTACAATCTACATATTTCTGGAAAGTTATTCCACTTTGTTGAAGAAAGAGAGCCCAAAATCAACCAACCACTACAGTCACCTGCAGTACACGGGGCTTCATGATGTAACCAAAGTAAATAAGGCTACGTTTACACTTGCGTCGTTTGGCATCCGTCACAATGCGTTGTGTGATGCATGTGATGGATGCGTTATAAATAGTGTGATAATAAAGGCAATGGATTCCTGTGAAATAGCGCGTTGCGTTAGTTTTCTTTAGACGAGAGAAAGAGAGCGAGCCCCCATCATCACCGCACACGCAGGCACTACCGCCCCCCATCATTATCACACACACCCAGGTACTACCGCCCCCATCATCACTGCACACACCGGCACTACCTCAGTGACATCCCCGCTCACAGCGCGATTCACTTCAGTTGCTGCGTGGAGCTGACAGAGAGCGGTCATGGTCTGTGGCCGCTCCTGTCAACTTCATGTAGCAGAGCTGAAAGCGTCGTGAGACCTCTGTGGATTACGCCGAACCTTATGGGGTATTTGGGGATTTTAATAAAGTGGTGAAAGAGGGTGTTTTTTTGTCTTTTATTTCAAATAATTTTTTCGGGTGTATGTGTTTATTTACTTTCACTTACAGGTTAATCATGGGGGGGGGTCTCATAATAATAAAAAGCTTTATTTCTATAGCGCCAACATATTCCGCAGCGCTTTACAATTAAGAGGGGACATGTACAGACTATGAGTCTCATAGACGCCTTCCATGATTAACCTATCTAACGATACATCGCCGGGGTCACGGATTCCGTGACGCACATCCGGCATCGTTAGCGACGTCGTTGCGTTTGACACCAACGAGCGACTGTTAACAATAGAAAATACTCACCAAATAATCCGTCGTTGACATGTCGTTCATTTTCAAAAAAGCTTGATTGTTGAGGACGCCGGTTGTTCGTCGTTACCGTCGTCCTCATCTCCGCCCCTCCTCTTCTATTCGGCAGCCGCTTAGTGACGCCGCTGTGACGCCGCACAAACCAACCCCTTATAAAGGAGGCAGTTCGCCGGCCACAGCGACGTCGCTAGGCAGGTAAGTCCATGTGATGGCTCCGAACGATACTGTGCGCCACGGGCAGTGATTTGCTCGTGACACACGAACGACCGGGGCAGCGCTAGCGATATTGCTAATGATATCACTGAGTGTAACGGGGCCTTTAGGGGCAGATATGGGCTGCTATTAACTACTTATTACCCCGATTGCCACCGCACCAGGGCAATTCGGGATGAGCCGGGTAGAGTCCCGGGAATGTCGCTTCTAATGGATGCAGCAATTCCGGGCAGCTGCTGGCTGATATTTTTAGGCTGTGGGGCTCCCCAAAACTTGGGGCTCCCCATCCTGACAATACCAGCCTTCAGCCATGTGGCTTTACCTTGGCTGGTATCAAAATTGGGGGAGACCGCACGCTGTTTTTTTTTTTTTTTTTTAATCATTTATTTATTGCACTGCACGATATAGACCCACCCACTGGCGGCTGTGATTGGTTGCAGTGAGACAGCTGTCACTCAGCGTGGGGGCGCGTCTAACTGAAACCAATCAAAGGCGCCGGTGGGTGGGGGAAGCAGGGAATACGAGATGGAATAATGAGCGGCTGGCATTTTCAAAAGAGGAGAAGCCGCCAGAGCAGTGTGACAGCCGTGCAGTGCCGCGCCGGTGATCGGTGAGTATGAGAGAGGGAGAGACCGACCGACAGAGAGAGATAGAGAGACCAGGAGTGATTTTAAACGATTTAGATAGTTCTGCTGGACATGCTGAACATGCTCAGTAGAACGTGACGGAATCCACCACCATACACAATCATTAGCCACCTTGGCGGTTTCCAACGGAATCCGCCAAGGTGCGTTGTTTTAACGATACCAAAAACACTACATACTGCCCTCCGCCCGCCGCCCTGTTATAATAACGACTCGGCGTCAGCCGGCGGATGCAACGCAGACCCTTGCGTCACAGTGTGTCGTCAATAAAAGTCTATGGAGAATAGCGCAGTCAGTTAACAGACTGCACTATTTTCCATAGTGGCGGATTGCAATGAACGCAAGTGTGAAAGCGACTAAAGGGGGTGGAAGTTCACACACAACATTTGGAAGTGATTCCACTTTTTATCAACAGAGGTTCTGTGGCTTCTTTGCTTTTGTCTTATTCCTTGTTCTACTGGTGAATTCTCTATACTACAAGCAGGTGGCGCCAGTACAACTACTACAACTCCAATCCAACCCCAGACCTTGTTAATCAGTTTCTTCCTCACTATCTGAACTGCAGGGGTTAATAGTGTCTTCTCAGAAACTCTCCGCCTCTTATGTAAGGAAACTTTTTCACTTTCAGTTCCCGCTTTTTCACTCTACAATGGCGTCTGCTGAGCTGAGGGACGAGCTGGACTGCTCCATCTGCCTGAGCCTCTATACAGATCCCGTATCCCTGAGATGTGGACACTTCTTCTGCCGCTCGTGTATTGTGAGTGCGCTGGATGCACAGGAGGCGGCTGGAGTGTATTCCTGTCCTGACTGCAGAGCAGAATATCCGGAGCGTCCGACCCTGGAGAAGAACCGGAAGCTGAGGAACATAGTGGAGCGTTTCTCATCTACTCAGCCTGAGATGGAGGAGACCAGAATCTTCTGTATGTACTGTGATTCTCCTGTCCCGGCTGTGAGATCCTGTCTGCAGTGTGAGAACTCCCTGTGTGGCAAACATCTGACAGCCCACAACAAAACTGCTGATCATATGTTAACAGAACCTACCGGCTCTTTTGGTCACAAAAAATGTTCCCTCCACAAGAAGGTTCTGGAGTATTACTGCCCACAGGACGCGGTTTGTCTGTGTGCGTCTTGCTGTCTGGTTGGTGAACACCGAGGACACCAGGTGGAGCTTCTAGATGAGGCTTCTGAGACCAAGAAGAAGAAATTGAGGGAGTATCTGGATGAACTGAACCCAAAAAAAGCAGAAATTCAGACAAGAGTCCAGAATCTACAGGATCGTAAGAGGAAGATCCAGGAGAAAGCCTCCGATAAGAGGAAGAACATTAGTAAGATATTTATGGACATTAAGAATCAACTGGAAATTGCAGAAAAGAAGGCACTGAGCGAGGTCTCCAGGCAGGAGAAGAAGATTGTGTCCCAGATATCTCATCTGATCAAGAAGCTGGATACAGAGGAGGACGAGCTGTCCAGGAAAATGCATCATGTGGAGGAGATGTGTGGTGTCACCGACCCAATAACACTCTTACAAGAAAGTGACATTATAATGTCTAGTCAAGGAGCTGAGGAGGACACAGGAGGTGATGGTGGAGAGGTCAGTTCTGAGGAGGATCTGGATGAGGTTCTGATCTCACTGACCTTACACCGATCTATGAGGGATATTGTCACCAATGTAACATCAGAGCTCGGGGTCCATGTCTCAGACATATTGCTGGATGTGGACACGGCTCATAGACTGGTGACGTTATCAGAAGATCTGAAAATGGCAATACATATAGGAGAAAAACAGAACAAACCAGAATCATCAGGAAGATTTGTGGATTACTCACAGGTGTTAAGCAGATGTGGCTTTTCCTCAGGACGACATTACTGGGAGGTGGAGTGGAACCAGATAGGAGAATGTGACATCGGATTGTCCTATCCCAGTATAGAGAGGAAAGGAGATCAGTCTGGTATTGGATATAGTGATAAATCTTGGGGTTTGGATATTTATAATGGAGGATATAAGGTATGGCACAACTCAAATGTATTAATCCTCAGTATGACGCCAACATGTCCGACACTTGGAGTCTTCTTAGACTATGAGGCCGGGCGTCTGTCCTTCTATGAGCTGTGTGACCCCATCAGACACTTGCACACCTTCACCGCCTCCTTCACTGAACCCCTACATGTTCTCCTCTATGTGGAGAATGGAACCTCTGTCACAATAAGAAGCTGAGGTTGAGATTAACTGTTAATGGTGATTTGTCCAGTTGTTTATTGTTAATGGATTATTTCCACCTCAGTAAGTTGTGGTAGATGGATGGGATATGACATAACTTTCTTGACTGCTGGGACCCCACTAATCCCGAGAATGAACCACAGCTTCCCTCGATGAGTATTTGATGTATTTTTGATGCTTCGTATTTTC